>NC_137120.1:41064733-41102233 GCF_949357685.1 Gobio gobio
TTTGACTTTATCTAATAATAAGGACTTTTAGAATCATATTTTTGACTTTTTATCTAATAATGAGGACTTTTAGAATCATATTTTTGACTTTTTTTCTAATAATAAGGACTTTTAAAATCATATTTTTGACTTTTTATCTAATAATAAGGACTTAAAATCATATTTTTGACTTTTTATCTAATAATGAGGACTTTTAGAATCATATTTTTGACTTTTTTTCTAATAATTATGACTTTTAAAATCATGTTTTTAACTTTTTATCTAATAATTACTTTTAAAATCATATTTTTAACTTTATCTAATAATTATGACTTAGCATGTCACATTTTTGACTTTTTTTCTAATAATGAGAACTTTTAGAATCATATTTTAGTTTATTTCAGCTATTATTGATCTATAATCTGTCTGCTTCCCTCAGGCCATCGTGTCTCAGCAGGACAGCCACATGGAGCTCCAGCGAGCCTCTCTCCTGACGGCGGAGCGGGACCGGCCCGGCAGCCGGAGCCGGGGCCCAGATGTGCTCCTGGAGCAGGAGAAGCAGCGTAACCTGGAGAAGCACCGCGAGGAGCTGGCCCACTTCCAGCGGCTCCAGAGCCAGCACCGGCAGGAGCAGGGCCGCTGGGAGCGCGAGCGGGAGAAGCAGCGCAGGCGGGCGGAGGCGGAGCAGCAGCGGCTGGAGGAGCGGGTGGAGGAGTGCCAGCGGATGGAGCTCCGGCTGGCCGAGGAGAGGCAGGAGCTGGAGAGGCAGAGACAGACGTACCAGCTGGACCTGGAGAGGCTGAGAGAATCCACCCGGGCGGTGGAGAGAGAGAGAGAGCGGATGGAGCAGCAGAGGAAGCTGAAGAAGCACAACACCGTCCCCAATACAGCAGCGCTCTACTCACAGGAAGCTGGACAGGTGAGATCCCACCCATCTCCACAAGGGTTCTCTCGGATGACCACAACTACTTAAAGGGACAGTTCACCCAAAAATGTAAATTGTGTCATTAATGACTGAGCCTCATGTGGTTGGACACCCGTCAGACCTCCGTTCATCTTCAGACACAAATGAAGATATTTTAGTGTAAATCTGATGCTCTGAAAGGCCTCCATTGGCTCAACTTTACACTCTCAAGACCCTTAAAAGACACTAAAGACTAAAGTTACAAAGTCCATCTCACTACAGCGGCTCTACAATAACTTTATGAAGACGAGAATAGTTTCTGTGCGCAAAAAAAGCCTAAATAACGACTTATATAGTGATGACGATTTCAAAACACGGCCTCATGAAGCTTCGAAACGTTATGAATCAGTGAGTCGATTCAGCGGTTTGGAGCGTTATGAATCAGTGAGTCGATTCAGCGGTTCAGAGCGTTATGAATAAGTGAGTCGATTCAGTGGTTTGGAGCATTATGAATCAGTGAGTCGATTCAGCGGTTCAGAGCGTTATGAATCAGTGAGTCGATTCAGCGGTTCAGAGCGTTATGAATCAGTGAGTCGATTCAGCAGTTTGGAGTGTTATGAATCAGTGAGTCGATTCAGCGGTTCAGAGCGTTATGAATAAGTGAGTCGATTCAGTGGTTTGGAGCATTATGAATCAGTGAGTCGATTCAGCGGTTCAGAGCGTTATGAATCAGTGAGTCGATTCAGCGGTTTGGAGTGTTATGAATCAGTGAGTCGATTCAGCGGTTCAGAGCGTTATGAATCAGTGAGTCGATTCAGCGGTTTGGAGTGTTATGAATCAGTGAGTCGATTCAGCGGTTTGGAGTGTTATGAATCAGTGAGTCGATTCAGCGGTTTGGAGTGTTATGAATCAGTGAGTCGATTCAGCGGTTCAGAGCGTTATGAATCAGTGAGTCGATTCAGCGGTTCAGAGCGTTATGAATCAGTGAGTCGATTCAGCGGTTTGGAGTGTTATGAATCAGTGAGTCGATTCAGCGGTTTGAATCGCCAAATTTCAGCAGTTTGACACGCGATCCAAATCATCATTCGACGCACTGATTCATAACGCTTCGAAGCTTCATGATGCCGTGTTTTGAAATCGTCATCACTATATAAGTCGTTATTTAGGGGTTTTTTGCGCACAGAAACTATTCTCATCTTCATAAAGTTATTGTAGAGCCGCTGTAGTGAGATGGACTTTGTAACTTTAGTCTTTAGTGTCTTTTAAGGGTCTTGAGAGTGTAAAGTTGAGCCAATGGAGGCCTTTCAGAGCATCAGATTTACACTAAAATATCTTCATTTGTGTCTGAAGATGAACGGAGGTCTGACGGGTGTCCAACCACATGAGGCTCAATGACACAATTTACATTTTTGGGTGAAATAACCCTTTAACAATCATTTAGACAGGATGCTAAGTACCTCCTAATCATCATATGAGTTTGACACAAAAATGTAAAATTACACACAAAATATTCTGGCCAAAGTCAGATTTTTACCGCTCTCAAGCATCCAAACAATTGTTTTAATTTGTAAGAAAAATATCCATATTTGACAGATAATTTTATCCAGCGGACCACCTTCCATATTCAACGTACGAAAACAACGGAAGGCGGTCCACTGGATAAAATTATCTGTCAAATATGGATATTTTTCTTGCAAAAACACATCGGTTCAATTCTGAAGGCCTTTATTAACCCCCGGAGCCGTGTGGAGCAGTTATATTATGGATGGATGGATGGATGGATGCACTTTTATGATGGACAGATGCACTTTTATGATGGATAGATGGATTTTTATGATGGATAGATAGATTTTTATGATGGACAGATGCACTTTTATGATGGATAGATGCACTTTTATGATGGATAGATGCACTTTTATGATGGATAGATGCACTTTTATGATGGATAGATGCACTTTTATGATGGATAGATGCACTTTTATGATTGATAGATGCACTTTTATGATGAATGGATGTACTTTTATGATGGATAGATGCACTTTTATGATGAATTGATGCACTTTTATGATGGATAGATGCACTTTTATGATGGATAGATGCACTTTTATGATGGATAGATGCACTTTTATGATTGATAGATGCACTTTTATGATGGATAGATGCACTTTTATGATTGATAGATGCACTTTTATGATGGATAGATGCACTTTTATGATTGATAGATGCATTTTTATGATGGATAGATGCACTTTTATGATTGATAGATGCACTTTTATGATGGATAGATGCACTTTTATGATGGATAGATGCATTTTTATGATGGATGGATGCACTTTTATTATGGCCAGATGCATTTTTATGATGGACAGATGCATTTTTATGATGGACAGATGCGCTTTTATGATGGATAGATGCGCTTTTATGATGGACAGATGCATTTTTATGATGGACAGATGCACTTTTATGATGGACAGATGCGCTTTTATGATAGAAAGATGCACTTTTATAATGGACAGATGCATTTTTATGATGGACAGATGCATTTTTATGATGGACAGATGCATTTTTATGATGGACAGATGCACTTTTATGATGAACAGATGCATTTTTATGATGGACAGATGCACTTTAAACTCAAAACAGTTTAACGTGATCGCAGGAAATAACGAAGACCCCTGAGTTTGACCTCAAACAGATGGAGTGAGTCCAGGAGATCTGTGGGATGGTTTCAGTACTGAGATGCGTGGCTTTTGTTAGAGACCGGTTAAGACTGTTCAAACAACGCTTGTCCGAGTGTCTGCTTTTTCCCACAGAGCTTCTTGGGTAATCTAGCAGGCTCATCAGCAAACAGGTAGGGCAGGGTGGCAGTCGATCAGCAAAGCCACGGCTATGAAACCGCACAGTGCCACATTGTTCCCTTTGATTGTCCCGTAGAGCAGAGCGTGGGAAAGCAGATGCTCTCCGCTGGCACACCTACACCTGCTGTTTATAAAAACGCGTGGCACTGAAAGAGAGCAGAGAGGTGACATCATGCTAATTTCATGTATTATGATCCCATTTCCCTGAATTGCTGGGCGATGCATCAAATGTTCATGACAGATTCGAGTCATAAGGTTAATCCCTATGAGTCTGAGCTGTTTTAGAAGTTTTGACATGCTCTGACATTTGTGCTTTTTTCAATTGCTTATAAACACAAAGTAATTACACTGTATTCAGCACAAACTGGGCAGTGTTGGGGAAAGTTACTTTGAAAAGTAATGCATTACAATATTGCGTTACTCCCTTAAAAAGTAACTAATTGAGTTACTTAGTTACTTTTTAAGAAAAGTAATGCGTTCCGTTACTTTTTCTCACCTGGGCTTGTTTTTTTGTTTTTGTTTATAACAAAAAAGTTATATTTTTTGTGCAACGGTAAAGACCTCTTCATACCAAAATGTAAATAATGCGCCCCAGGCTGAGGTAAAGATGCAGATTCCCTCATGAACACTAGAGGGCGCAGCTCTGGATAATGGAGGAATAGATGCAGGAGAAAAACGTTACACCAATAAAAACAAAAAATCTAGTCATGTTCATCATCAAAGGTCAGCAGCAAGACATTGGTCAATTAAATATAAAGGTAGATTATGCATAAAAATAGTTGTTTTATTTAACATTTAATTATCGGAAGTTTGAGTATTCTGATTTTGCATTTGACTGATTTTATTCATTTTGAGGAGGACAGAATCTTTATTGTACAAGTGAGATAAATAAATGCTCACATTTAGTCTAGAACTACAATAACCATCATGTACACACACACACACACACACCTCTGCACTTATTTTACCCAACATGAGCTGTCAGTCAAATTAATGTCAAAAAGTTGCTTGCGTTACTTTTTTGAATAAGTAACTCAGATATTTTGTTGTAAATTTGAAAAGTAATGCGTTATTTTACTAGTTACTTGGAAAAAGTAATATTATTACGCAACTCAAGTTACTTACAAGACAAGACTTTTGACTCCAGGGTGTATTTGCCTAGAGTTTTGGCTTCAAACTGATTTAGTTATTTGAGTCTTTTTGGCACTGATTAGAAAAAAAGAGAGCCGATCGAGGGGGTTAAGGTTCACAGAGCTGAGACTGCGATCCTCGGATTCATTCTTTTAGATGAAGACATTTGGGTGAACAATCCCTTTAAAGGATTAGTTCACTTCAAAATGAAAATGTCCTGATATTTTCCTCACTCCATCTCATCCAAGATGTTCATGTGTTTCTTCCTTCAGTTTTTTGAGGATCACTCCAGGATTTTTCTGCTCATAATGGACTTCAATGGGAACCAACGGCTGAAGGTCCAAATCACTGCAGTTTCAGAGGCTCTGACCAATCCCAGACGAGGAATAGAGTCTGATCTAGAGGAACCATCGCCACATTTACAACACAAACACACATTTATACACTTTAACCTCTAATGCTGGAGCTGCTCTGACGATTTATGAATGGAGGTGATGGGACAACAATGTCGGATGATTTTGAAGTTGGAGTGTTTTTGGTAAAGTGCATTTGTATTAGTCTTCACATGAGCGCTTGGGGCGGCACTTCCACCTACATCACATGACCTTTCCGGCATGATTGCTCAACCCGTGGTGTGTCTCAGAGCAGCTCCAGATGAGCATTAGAGGTTAAAGTGTATAAATGTGTGTGTGTGTGTGTGTGTGTGTTGTAAATGTGGCGATGGTTCCTCTAGATCAGACTCTATTCCTCGTCTGGGATTGGTCAGAGCCTCTGAAACTGCAGTGATTTGGACCTTCAGCCGTTGGTTCCCATTGAAGTCCATTATGAGCAGAAAAATCCTGGAATGATCCTCAAAAAACTGAAGAAAGAAACACATGAACATCTGGGATGAGATGGAGTGAGGAAACTATCATTTTGAAGTGAACTAATCCTTCATCTACTTGTTCCAGACCTGTATGAGTTTGTTGAAGATATTTTGAAGAATGTTGGTAGCCAATAGTATTGTTTTCCTACTATAGAAGTCAACTGTGTCCTCTAAAACAGCCCCTGACAGTAAGTCGCCATAGCTCTGCTGTTCATTGTATGTTTTTGAGGTCATGAAGGCATGTCCGGTCATGCCCGGCCTTGTCAGATTCCCCGTGATCTCTGCTTATCTCTGTATAGTTTGGCTATGAGTACACAGAAACCGTCTGTCCATGGTGCCAGGCTACAGACCTTGTTTAAATATGACATATAGTAGAGCTTTATTACGGAAACACGCTTTCAGAAATGCTTTTCGGTTCATCTACACTGCAAAAAATGCTTTTCTTACTTAGTATTTTTGTCTTGTTTTCAGTCCAAATATCTACAAAATCTTACATTAAGAAGCATTTACTAGACAAGCAAAACTTTTTGTCTTGTTTTGGGGGAAATAACTCACAATTAAGGGAGTTTTTGCTTAAAATAAGCAAAATAATCTTAATTCAAACAGAAAACAAGATTATTTTGCTTACCCCATTGGCAGATTACTTTGCTTATTTTAAGCAAAAAATCCCTTAATTGTGAGTTATTTTCCCCCAAACACAAGACAAAAACTTTTGCTTGTCTAGTAAATGCTTCTAAATGTAAGATTTTGTAGATATTTGGACTGAAAACAAGACAAAAATACTAAGTAAGAAAGGCATTTTTTGCAGTGTAGAAAGTTCTAGCTTCATCGACCTAAAAACATTAGGATGAATCAGATTGAGCTCGTGTTCACTACGATTTTATGGTTTCCTAATTGGCTCGTTCATCTTTGTTGTGAGTTTCAACCGTTCCCTGGACTAGTTTTATTATCCGCTGTATTGTTTTATTATCCGTCTCACTGTCGGCTGTCGTGTGGGATATATTGGGGGTTGTTTGGCCTGGGTGAGAGCGGCTCTTTTGTTACTGCTGTAGTCACTTCCTTTTGTTAAACCAGGGCTCAACTCTTAAGATAACGTCGAATGTTGGTCTTTCATGTGCTGCTTTTCTTTATCTTATCTCTCTCTCTCTCGCTCTCGCTCACAGTGCAGGTCAAAAGTTTGGAGCGATTAAGAATTTAAGCTTTTTTTAATGTCTCTTCTGCTCACCAAGGTTGCATTTATTAAAATGCAGTAGTTATATTCTGAAACATTATTACACTATAAAATAGCTGTTTTCTTCTTCTTCTTCCGCTCTTGAGTCTAGCCCATAGAAACATATGGTAAAAAGTTGTGTAATTTGGCACACTGATAGAGGACAGTCTGAGCGATCAACATAGCAAATTTGAAGTCTCTAACTCAATCGCTCTAGCGCCACCACCTGTCCAAAGTTGCACTCATGTTTATGCTAATAACTTTTGAACCCTAAGTGATAGAGACAAAATTCCTCTGATTCCTTGGCTCAAGACGATTCAATCGACCGCCATTTTGAATTATCCGAAAAAACGACTTTTGCCGTTGCTCCAATCTCCACGAAAAATGTAACCAGATCATCTTCAGACGATGCTGATAAATCAATATTAGATTCAAGATGATTTGTCAAACTGTTCTTGAATAACGCACAAATGAAATCGACAAAGTGCCCTCAAAAGTGAACGTGAGGCTGTATCACCGCAACGCTTTAACTTGGTGTGTTATGCCAACCATGACCTGAGGCTGCGTTTCAGCGCAGTGCCACCTAGTGGTCCAGAGATACAAAAATGTTATATTTTTGATTATAACTTCAGAATGCTTTAGCCAAAAATCACAAAACTGGTCTCTTTAGATTCGGGGAATCACGCCGAGTCATACCATACCCAATTTTCCCATTACAACCATTTTGAATTTTGTCGAAAAGTGCTATATTTTACGAACGCATTGGCGTATCATTCCGAAACTCAGTGTGTGTCTTCGGCACCAAGCCCTGAAAGTACTCAAAAACGTTTCGGGCAGCGCCACCGTGTGGACAAAAGTTATAATGAATTTTCCAAAAATGCTAAGAACTTTTGATTAAATTTGACTATTGTCATAAAACAAGCGATTCCTTGGGTCATGCCAAGAACACAGATCCCAATTTTACCATATTTGGCCAAACTTCCTGTTCGCCATTTTGATTTCCTTTACAAACCTACTTTTTCGAACTCCTCGTAGACCATTTGTCTGATTTTCACCAAAATCGAATCGTAACATCTTCAGATCCTAACAGCAAACAGTTATTAATTTCGTGTCAACAGACAAAACCGTTTTCGTATAGCGTAGCAATGAAGTTGAGGCATAAATGACTCTTGAGGCTGTATCTCTGCAATGCTTTGACATATTGACACCAAACTCTGCCTATTGTCACCTCACTCACATCAATTTAGTCACAGCGCCACCTATTGGTCAAAAGTAATACACAATTAAATAATTTTATTAGTGACTGTATATATGATTTTTCAGCCATTTTGCCTAAAATCATCTTAAAATGCCTGTAATGGCTCATTGTTGCAGTTGGTCTGACACTCCCAGCCATCTTGTCATCTCTTTGCGCTTGGCCCCGGTAATGGCTGCTCGCAGCTATATTGATTATTATTATTATTATTATCAATGTTGAAAACAGTTGTGCTGCTTCATATTTTTGTGGAAACCGTGATACACTACCATTCAAAAGTTTGTCTTTTTTAAAGAAAGAAATTAATAGTTTTATTCAGCAAGAATGCATTATTTATAATGTTACAAAAGATTTCTATTTCAAATAAATGCTATTCATCAAGGAATCCTAAAAAATATAATAATGATTATTGATTTTCAACATTGATAATAATAAGAACACATTAAAACTGGAGTACCTACAATAATTGAGCATCAGATCCTCATGTTAGAATGATTTGTGAAGGATCACTGAAGATAAATTGATGAATGATAAATTCAGCTTTGATCACAGGAATAAATTACATTTGACTATATTTTCACATATAAATCAGCTGTTTTAATTTGTAATAATATTTCACAATATTACTGTTTTAACTGTATTTTTAATCTAATAAATACAGTTTTGGTGAGCATAAGAATTTTCTTTTAAAACCTTTAATTATTCCAATAGTGCATTGACTTCCAGCTTTTCAAAGGAGGTAACTTGTATATTTTGCTTTTGCAAGATTTCTATTCCACATTCCTGTCTCCAAGGAGTCTGTCTTTGTGATGCTTCATCGTGAAGTCAAAAACACCCAAAACAACCCTTCAGAAACAGGTATTTAGCGCCATGATTTAAGAGCCACGTTTTCAGCAGCGAGCCCAGTTGCTCCAAATGAACATTTGCTTGAAGTATCCAGGGAAGTCTTGAGTTGGGAAAACCGCAGCGTATAATTACCTGCCAGCACCCTTTCATTAATACCACAGCTGGAACGCAGCCAATCCTAATTGTTTATGTGATGTCAGTCAAGTCTTTGTGCCGAAAACCTTGCACACCCCTCGCATTTTTACGCTCTGGAAACCTTATATTTACCGAAGGCACCTTAAAGACAGGAAACAATGGAGCATCTGTGTTGGGATCCCAGCATTTGGGAAAACTACTGGTTGAAGATGATGTCGCCCTGGGCATGTTGGAGAAGGTCAGGCTTTTCCAACCTCTAGATGATTGAGGACTCCAGAGGAAAATGTTCTCCTAAACAACATTTTTGTCCCTTTCTGGGTGAAATTATGGAAATTGGAGGGCGGAATTGTGTCTAGCGTAATGAGCAGATTCAGGAGGGCGGCACTGGTTTCCTTCACATCTTAAGGTGTGGAGAGGATTGGCCATCTTCTCCACACCTTGAAGTAGGACAGGACATGATTATTCAATCTTTTCCAAGAATGTTGATATTATCAGTTAATTATTTAAACCTCCTTGGGCACATTTTTAAGGTTTACTTCTAGGTTCTTTCCAGGAATTGCATAATCTCTGTTGGGCCCTTGGGCAAGACTTGGTCACACCAGGTGGACGATCCCTCCAAAGAGTGTACACTATGTCCTTTGGATGAAAAGGATTGTGAGGGAGCCGCTCACTAACTGTTAGTTTCTGTGACGGTGAGGACATTTTCCCACCGGTTAATCGACGTGTGACAACACCGGCTTTTAAATCGCTAATTCTAAAGCGAAAGTAAAATGCCCTAGGCCGTTGCTCTGATTGTCATGAAAATCAAACCAGATCATCTTCAGACAATGCAGACAAAAAGTTATACAACTCAAGCCGATTGGTCAATCCGTTCTCGAATAACCTGCAAACAAACTCAATGTAGTGCCCTCAAAAGTGAACTTGAGGCTATATTTCCGCAACGCTTTATCGTATTCTAACCAATCCTGGTGTGTGTTATGCCAACCACGACCTGAGGACACATGCAGCGTTTCAACACAGTGCCATCTAGTGGTCCGGAGATACAAAAAAAGATACACGAAACTGGTCTCTTTAGATTCAGTGCATCACGCTGAGTCATTCGATACCCAATTTTCCCATATCAGCCATTTTGTTTGTCAGCCATTTTGAATTTTGTCCAAAAAGTATATGTTTTACGAACGCATTAGTGTATTGTTACGAAACTCTGTGTGTGTCTTTCGCACCATGCCTTGAAGGTACTCAAAAAGTGTTGGGGCAGCGCCACCTTGTGGTCAAAAGTTATAACAATATTGACAAAAATGCGAATAACTTTTGATTAATTTAGCCGATTGTAATGAAACTGGTCGTAATACATTCATTGGCTCATGCCGAGAACATAGATACATATTGTACCATATTTGGCCACACTTCCTGTCCGCCATCTTGTTATTTGTTAAAAACCTACTTTTCCAAAGTCGTCCTAGACCATTTGTCTGATTTTCACCAAAATCGAATTGTATCATCTTCAGACCAAGCCGACAAAAAGTTATACAACTCAAGCCGATTGGTCAATCCGTTCTCGAATAACCTGCAAACAAACTCAATGTAGTGCCCTCAAAAGTGAACTTGAGGCTATATTTCCGCAACGCTTTATCGTATTCTAACCAATCCTGGTGTGTGTTATGCCAACCACGACCTGAGGACACATGCAGCGTCTCAACACAGTGCCACCTAGTGGTCCGGAGATACAAAAAAAGATACACGAAACTGGTCTCTTTAGATTCAGTGCATCACGCTGAGTCATTCGATACCCAATTTTCCCATATCAGCCATTTTGTTTGTCAGCCATTTTGAATTTTGTCCAAAAAGTATATGTTTTACGAACGCATTAGTGTATTGTTACGAAACTCTGTGTGTGTCTTTCGCACCATGCCTTGAAGGTACTCAAAAAGTGTTGGGGCAGCGCCACCTTGTGGTCAAAAGTTATAACAATATTGACAAAAATGCGAATAACTTTTGATTAATTTAGCCGATTGTAATGAAACTGGTCGTAATACATTCATTGGCTCATGCCGAGAACATAGCTACATATTTTACCATATTTGGCCACACTTCCTGTCCGCCATCTTGTTATTTGTTAAAAACCTACTTTTCCAAAGTCGTCCTAGACCATTTGTCTGCTCTTCACCAAAATCAAATCGTATCATCTTCAGACCATGCCGACAAAAAGTTATACAACTCAAGCCGATTGGTCAATCCGTTCTCGAATAACCTGCAAACAAACTCAATGTAGTGCCCTCAAAAGTGAACTTGAGGCTATATTTCCGCAACGCATTATCCACTAGAGGTCCAGAGGGAAGTTAAGCTGCCTTTCATCTTTCCTTTATTTGCCCTTTTCCTTCTCTTTCTCATGATTGTTCCATGTTGCATTTGTGCTCTAGTATTTTTCCTTCATTTATGTATGGAATTTTTTCAGATTTATGCCAGTTTTGTGTGTGTGTGTGTGTGTGTGTGTGTGTGTGTGTGTGTGTGTGTGTGTGTGTGTGTGTGTGTGTGTGTGTGTGTGTGTGTGTGTGTGTGTGTGTGCGTGTGTGTATGAGACAGAAAGTTCGTTCCACTTTGTGTTTATGCTCTAGGACCAGATCTTGAAATGAATGTAGACATTTTCAGATTTATACTGGATTTAGTTGATTTTTTTTTCAAACAAAGTGAAATAAAAAAAAGCATTTATTACATTTTCCCATTCATTTCCCATTGTGTGTGCGTGTGTGTGTATGTTTATGCTCTAGGACCAGACCTTGATATAAATGTAGAAATTTTCAGATTTATACTGGATTTAGTTTAGCCTGGATGCCAGCCGAATTTAGCCCCGCCCACAATTTTTTTTGCTCGGGCAATTCGGTCTGGACTCCATAGAGGAGTAATTATGCCCGAATAGAAACTGTTCGGACCAATGAAATCATCAGGGCGGGCTTTAGACGATGATGGACAGATGATCAACAGTAACGTAATCATCCACGTCATCGAAGGCTCTTGGGTTGAATTTGCTCTCATCCTAAACGGAGAACTTGTTCGTATATGCGTTCACCTTCACTATTTCTCTCAGAAACGATGATCGTGTTGGTAAGTACTCTGTGTATCCTTAAATTATTTTATTACTGCCAAAGATCGTTTACACTCATGTTTTTCTTGTAACGTTACTTAATCCAGCGTGCGTGCAGACAGGGTTTCCAAGTGTTTTTGCAATGTCGCGCACAATTGCTACTCAAAACTATAGCCCAAAACAATAACTTTCCGGGGGGTTCTCCGAAAAAAAATGGCGTTTGGTTGGCAAAATATGTTATTTTGGTAAGGTTGCCTGCTAAAATTCGCATTCCTGGGTTTATATAATAACATAATTGGGGTCGCTTCAACCCGCGGACATGGAGAAAAACACGGACTTGGCAACAGTGCAGTTGAGTTCTGTTGACATTTGACAACTAACGTTACGCGTCGCTCCGTTGCTCTGATTGGTTGTGGGTCTATCCAATTGAGGTCTTTCCTGGCTCGGTTGAAACACGCCCCATAATCAAAGCTCAATGGAGCAGATCAGACTCATATTCTGACTAGAATTGAGTATGGCCACGCCAGGCTAGATTTAGTTGATTTTTTGGGACAAAAGAAGTGAAAAAAAATGTCCCATTCATTTTCAATGTGGGGTCAATCTGACCCAGAGGAAACATTTTTTTACACACCTTTAGAACAACCAAATCAAGCCCAGATTTTGTGTGCATGTTTAGATAGATTATGTAGGAAAAGTCACAGAGTCTCAAGGGAACACTTTTTAAAAATGAAGGAAAACTCCAGTGTGGTCAGCTGGACCCCCAAGGGCCGATTAAGAATTAAGATGCTAATGATTGCCTGAAATTGTTAACGTTTGCATCTGGTCTTGTGTTTTAGCTTTCCTTGTCCTCCAGCTTTAACGGCGAGCTGCTATTGGGCGGATCAGGGGAGCAGACGCATCCTCCAAAGTCTTCCCTGCGGCCCTCTCTCTCCGCTTCTCCCGCTGATTACCCGGAGCGCCCCGAAGTCCACCCGCGCCGGGAGAGCTCCTGCTCCACCCAGCAGGCCAAGACGGAGGTGCCCATCCATCTCATCAGCACCACCAACCAGCGCTACAGCCAGCTCCACCTGCAGAGCAGCGTCCAGCAGAAGATCCCCACCAAACTCGCCGTCCTCAGCAAGGGCCGGGAGAAGAGCGGGAAGACCAAGAGCTCGCACCGCTCCGAGAGTTTGGGTCAGCACTCAAGCTTAGGCACATTTCACACATTTCACATTTCACTATATGCAAATATATATATTTTTTGGTAACACTTTAGAATAATGGTCATTAGTTAAAGGGTTAGTTCAGCCAAAACATGTAAATTGTGTCATTAATGACTGAGCCTCATGTGGTTGGACACCCGTCAGACCTCCGTTCATCTTCAGACACAAATGAAGATATTTTAGTGTAAATCTGATGCTCTGAAAGGCCTCCATTGGCTCAACTTTACACTCTCAAGACCCTTAAAAGACACTAAAGACTAAAGTTACAAAGTCCATCTCACTACAGCGGCTCTACAATAACTTTATGAAGACGAGAATAGTTTCTGTGCGCAAAAAAACCCTAAATAACGACTTATATAGTGATGACGATTTCAAAACACAGCATCATGAAGCTTCGAAGCGTTATGAATCAGTGAGTCGAATGATGATTCGGATCGCGTGTCAAACTGCTGAAATTTGGCGATTCAAACTGCTGAATCGACTCACTGATTCATAACGCTCTGAACCGCTGAATCGACTCACTGATTCATAACGCTCTGAACCGCTGAATCGACTCACTGATTCATAATGCTCCGAACCGCTGAATCGACTCACTGATTCATAACGCTCTGAACCGCTGAATCGGCTCACTGATTCATAATGCTCTGAACTGCTGAATCGACTCACTGATTCATAATGCTCCAAACCGCTGAATCGACTCTCTGATTCATAACGCTCCAAACCGCTGAATCGACTCACTGATTCATAACGCTCTGAACCGCTGAATCGGCTCACTGATTCATAATGCTCTGAACTGCTGAATCGACTCACTGATTCATAATGCTCCAAACCGCTGAATCGACTCTCTGATTCATAACGCTCCAAACCGCTGAATCGACTCACTGATTCATAATGCTCCAAACTGCTGAATCGACTCACTGATTCATAACGCTTTGAAGCTTCATGAGGCCGTGTTTTGAAATCGTCATCACTATGTAAGTCGTTATTTAGGGTTTTTTGCGCACAGAAACTATTCTCGTCTTCATAAAGTTATTGTAGAGCCGCTGTAGTGAGATGGACTTTGTAACTTTAGTCTTTAGTGTCTTTTAAGGGTCTTGAGAGTGTAAAGTTGAGCCAATGGAGGCCTTTCAGAGCATCAGATTTACACTAAAATATCTTCATTTGTGTCTGAAGATGAACGGAGGTCTGACGGGTGTCCAACCACATGAGGCTCAGCCATTAATCACACAATTTACATTTTTGGCTGAACTAACCCTTTAAGGTAAAGCCTAAAATAAGCTTTATTTTCTCTAAAAAAAGGGTGAAATATTGATTTGGTCGTGGATGATATTTTTGGGTAACCACCTAACAATGTTCTGCTAATTCCTAAATCCGTCTTCTCTTGTTCCCAGCTTCTGTTGACATGAAGCAGATGCTGCCCATCAGGCTGTCAGCGAGAGATTCAGATGGAGGTCATAAAGCACGCCGGCCAATCAGCCCACAGCAACCACAGCATCCACACTCAGGTAAGACACACAACCACACCCAGCATTCCCAGTTCATCAGGTCCAGCTCACAGGCCTGATGTTTCAGGGTTCCCACTTGTCCTGGAAAACCTTGAAAACCTGGAAAATGTATGATACATTTTCCAGTATGGCATTTTCCGCTGAATCGACTCACTGATTCATAACGCTCCAAACCCCTGAATCGACTCACTGATTCATAACTCTCCAAACCGCTGAATCGACTCACTGATTCATAACGCTCCAAACCCCTGAATTGACTCACTGATTCATAACTCTCCAAACCGCTGAATCGACTCACTGATTCATAACGCTCCAAACCCCTGAATCGACTCACTGATTCATAACTCTCCAAACCGCTGAATCGACTCACTGATTCATAACGCTCCAAACCCCTGAATCGACTCACTGATTCATAACTCTCCAAACCGCTGAATCGACTCACTGATTCATAACGCTCCAAACCCCTGAATCGACTCACTGATTCATAACACTCCAAACCGCTGAATCGACTCACTGATTCATAACTCTCCAAACCGCTGAATCGACTCACTGATTCATAATGCTCTGAACCGCTGAATCGACTCACTGATTCATAACGCTCCAAACTCCTGAATCGACTCACTGATTCATAACGCTCTGAACCGCTGAATCGACTCACTGATTCATAATGCTCCAAACCGCTGAATCGACTCACTGATTCATAACTCTCCAAACCACTGAATCGACTCACTGATTCATAACGCTCCAAACCACTGAATCGACTCACTGATTCATAATGCTCTGAACCGCTGAATCGACTCACTGATTCATAACGCTCCAAACCACTGAATCGACTCACTGATTCATAACGCTCCAAACCACTGAATCGACTCACTGATTCATAACTCTCCAAACCGCTGAATCGACTCACTGATTCATAACGCTCCAAACCCCTGAATCGACTCACTGATTCATAACTCTCCAAACCGCTGAATCGACTCACTGATTCATAACGCTCCAAACCGCTGAATCGACTCACTGATTCATAACTCTCCAAACCACTGAATCGACTCACTGATTCATAAGCTCCAAACCGCTGAATCGACTCACTGATTCATAACTCTCCAAACCGCTGAATCGACTCACTGATTCATAACGCTCCAAACCCCTGAATCGACTCACTGATTCATAACTCTCCAAACCGCTGAATCGACTCACTGATTCATAACGCTCCAAACCGCTGAATCGACTCACTGATTCATAACTCTCCAAACCACTGAATCAACTCACTGATTCATAACTCTCCAAACCACTGAATCGACTCACTTACAAAGTCCATCTCACTCCAGTAAATTGTATGATACATTTTCCAGTCCTGGAAAACACATGGAAAGTTAGAGAAAATGTAAAATGTCCTGGAAAAACTTGTAGTTGTCCTGGAAAATTATTTTTAAAAAAGTTAAAGGGTAACTTCAGTGATTTAGCATTAGGCTTTGTATCAGTAGAAACCCGATAGTATATTGGAATTATGGTACTTTCCCCCCTCATATCCCCCTGAGACGAGAGAATTATGCATTTTATTTCTGGAAGAAATCCTCCGATGACGCAAATATCGTCATTTTGTGTCATCTGAGGATGTTTGGCCAGAGGCTATAGACTAAAGGAGCCGGTTCCGCATGTTTTCAACCCCATAACCAACGCCCATAGGGGTGGGATCTCACTCAGAATTATTTTGAGATATAGTCAGAATTGCGAAACTTTTTCTCTCGCAATATCGAGTTTATATCTTGCATTTGGGAATCTTGCAGAATTGACATAAAGTCCAAAAGTTTGAGGGAAAAAAGACAGATTTTTTTTGCGAGAAAATCACAATTGCAGAAGAAAAAAAATTCAGAATAGCAAGATATGTCGCAATTACCCTTTTTTTTAAATTCTGTGGCGGAAACAAGCTTCCTTAGTCATAATGTATGATTTAAGAGCTCATATTAAAAACTGATTTAATAGTTAAGTCTTGGCAATAAACTGTGCGCCTGTTAAAGACTTAGAGAGCGATATATTACTTTAGGAGTGATCCTTGTCTTTTATTCTCACTGTAGTAATTATAAATATCCTGGAAAATGATCGCTGAAGAAGAGTTTGCTTTGCTCACTGCAGATTCCCTCAGCCCTCCAGAAACCCAGTCCATCCTCCAGCCCAAAACACACAGCCAGAGCCATGAAGCCGCCAAGGAGGACGTCATCTATTTCTGAAGAGGATGTTATACTCGTCTGAACTACTAACAAGTTTAATTGCAGCCTCGTTTGAATGAAGACGGAAGCGTGTCCGGAAAACCCAAAGACTTTGACGGACAGCTTGAGGCGGTTCTGTAGCGCCGGATGAAGGGTAATGGCATGTGATTGGTCGCTTATTGTTGTGGCGAGCATCAGTGTCCCATTTCAAACACTGTATTCTGGGTCGGCTTATGGAAAAAGGCCAGTTTTGGAACACACACGGGTTTCTTCTGTCCCAGATGTTGTAGCTGTGACTGTACACACACTTGATCACCTGATCTCATTCCAGCGGTCGTTTTATTCACACGCTCCGTCTTTTTGAAGATTTCTTCCGAACGATCATTACAAAAAAAGCAGCGAACGTGAAGAGAAACCAAGATTTTATTCACAGATGTTCTGTTTTTAATATTTTTACATTAGTTGGTCTTCAGAGAGAAGGGAGCAAATAATCCAAAAGTCCATCTTCAGACATGATTTGGTTCAGATTTGTCCATTTTAAGAACCTTCTCATTACCGTGATGAGACGACAGAATGGTTTTGTTTTAAAATTATTCAATAATGATTTAAATAAAATATAATTTACGTTATACATCATGGCAGTATTTGCTTTCTCTGTTTTTAATATAATGGGCAATGTTGTTGGACGGTAAAAATAGTTATTTACTTATTGTGGGAAAATGTTTAATTGCAAATTTTCGATGCAAAATTTACATCATCCTAAAATTGGATTATGTCGTCTATTTTAAACTTTATCTGGGGTCAGATATGACCAACACATGTAATATTAGTGCCAAACTGAGCCGGTCATTATGACGTAATAGTAGTTTGCCTTTTTTGGCAAATACTGTGACAGATGTATACATTTTTTGAAACGTTAAAGGGATAGTTCACTGATAAATGAACATTAGCCCATGATTTCCTCTCCCTCAGCTCATCTGAGGTGTGTGTGACATTCTTCTGTCAGACGAACACAATCAGAGTTATATTAATAATGCCCTGACTCTTACAAGCTTTATAATGACAGTGAATGAAGTCCATTAAAGTGCATCTATCCATCATAAAAGCGCATCTGTCCATCATAAAAGCGCATCTGTCCATCATAAAAGCGCATCTGTCCATCATAAAAGCGCATCTGTCCATCATAAAAGCGCATCTGTCCATCATAAAAGTGCATCTATATTTCATAAAAGTGCATCTATCCATCATAAAAGTGCATCTATATTTCATAAAAGTGCATCTATCCATCATAAAAGTGCATCTATATTTCATAAAACTACATCTATCCATCATAAAAGTGCATCTATCCATCATAAAAGTGCATCTGTCCATCATAAAAGTGCATCTGTCCATCATAAAAGTGCATCTGTCCATCATAAAAGTGCATCTATCCATCATAAAAGTGCATCTATCCATCATAAAAGTGCATCTATCCATCATAAAAGTGCATCTGTCCATCATAAAAGTGCATCTGTCCATCATAAAAGTGCATCTATCCATCATAAAAGTGCATCTATCCATCATAAAAGTGCATCTATCCATCATAAAAGTGCATCTATCCATCATAAAAGCGCATCTGTCCATCATAAAAGTGCATCTATATTTCATAAAAGTGCATCTATCCATCATAAAAGTGCATCTATATTTCATAAAACTACATCTATCCATCATAAAAGTGCATCTATCCATCATAAAAGTGCATCTATCCATCATAAAAGTGCATCTATATTTCATAAAAGTGCATCTATCCATCATAAAAGTGCATCTATATTTCATAAAAGTGCATCTATCCACCATAAAAGTGCATCTATCCATCATAAAAGTGCATCTATATTTCATAAAAGTGCATCTATCCATCATAAAAGTGCATCTATCCATCATAAAAGTGCATCTATCCATCATAAAAGTGCATCTATCCATCATAAAAGTGCATCTATCCATCATAAAAGTGCATCTATCCATCATAAAACTACATCTATCCATCATAAAAGTGCATCTATCCATCATAAAAGTGCATCTATCCATCATAAAAGTGCATCTATATTTCATAAAAGTGCATCTATCCATCATAAAAGTGCATCTATATTTCATAAAAGTGCATCTATCCATCATAAAAGTGCATCTATATTTCATAAAAGTGCATCTATATTTCATAAAAGTGCATCTATCCATCATAAAAGTGCATCTATCCATCATAAAAATGCATCTATCCATCATAAAAGTGCATCTATATTTAATAAAAGTGCATCTATATTTCATAAAACTACATCTATCCATCATAAAAGTGCACCTATATTTCATAAAACTACATCTATCCATCATAAAAGTGCATCTATCCTTCATAAAAGTGCATCTATCATTCATATATCTGCTCCACATGGCTCTGGGGGGTTAATAAAGACCTTCTTAGTCTTTAAATATATAATTTTCTTAAACAAATGCAACGCTTCGCTTCAGAAGGCCCTTATTAATCCCCCGGAGCTGTGTGGAGCAGTTTTATGATGGACAGATGCACTTTTATGATGGACAGATGCACTTTTATGATGGACAGATGCACTTTTATGATGGACAGATGCACTTTTATGATGATAGATGCACTTTTATGATGGACGGATGCACTTTTATGATGGACAGATGAACTTTTCTGATGGACAGATGCAGTTTTATGATGGACAGATGCACTTTTATGATGGACAGATGAACTTTTATGATGGACAGATGAACTTTTCTGATGGACAGATGCAGTTTTCTGATGGACAGATGCACTTTTATGATGGACAGATGAACTTTTCTGATGGACAGATGCAGTTTTCTGATGGACAGATGCACTTTTATGATGGACAGATGAACTTTTCTGATGGACAGATGCACTTTTATGATGGACAGATGAACTTTTATGATGGACAGATGCAGTTTTATGATGGACAGATGCAGTTTTATGATAGATAGATGCACTTTTATGGACTTCATAAACGAGGCAAAGCTTGTAAGAGTCAGGGCATTATTAATATAACTCAGATTGTGTTCGTCTGAAAGAAGAATGTCACACACACCTCGGATGAGCTGAGGGAGAGGAAATCATGGGCTAATGTTCATTTATGAGTGAACTATCCCTTTAAGTTCTAGTCATTTCCACACTCATGTCCTCTTCTCTTACGTCTGAGCTGTCCCGTATTTCTCCCGTTCTCCAGCTCACTTCACAAAGGACAAATTTCCAAATCTGACCCTGATCGGTGTGTGTGTAAATGTTGTACATAGTTTCCTTCTAACATAGATGAGATGTAGATATTATGCAAGGATGTCATGTGACCACTGGAATTACAGATTACAGTGTCATTTTATTTCATTTTGTAGGCACTTGAAAAAAACAGATTTTATTATAGTTTAATAACTCATGACATTTCATCTGTTCCACATTATTCCTGATATTATTGTTTATAAAACTGTATTCATCCTAGATATTAGTTTCTAGGGCCAATGCTTTTCCGGTGTAAGTGATGTTTTCCCACTGTAGCAGATTTGAATGAAGAGTCATGTGATCGCCGCACTCCTTTATCCGCAGCGCACTTTACTTCCAATCACATGTTCTCTTTGATTTTCTTGTATTTCTACAAATGTGAGCTTAAAAAAATCCAATCTTGTCTCTTTAAACTGTGACTTCTGTAGCTTCTGTGATTGTACATGTAATTATTGTCAAATTAATTCAGATATGTCCCAAAAAATATGATTTCCAGTTACACTAGCCACTTTTCAATACCAGCAGACTTTAAGGGGACCTCAAGTGTTAATGTTTGGGATGTTTGGTGTGTTTTCGCACGCAATCACTCGACTGAAGAACAACAGAAATACACTTCAACTGCTGCCTTTAGAGACATCTGAGTAATAAAACATGTGAAGAGAAATCTGATTCATCTACTTTTATTCAAATCTCATTGTGTTTGTGTGTCTGTGTAAGAAGAAAAAAAAGATCTGGAATAATTTCTGGAGCACACTGTATCCCACAATGCAATGCGCTCAACTCGATCTACCGGTGCGAGAAATGAACGGTAATCTTTTTTTGACTCATTATTTGCTCAAACGTACAATGTTATGTGAAATTCATTAAGAAGTCTGATTAGTTTTATGTGCTAAATTATTAACTGCTGTTAGAAATGTTTATGAAAGTGCATCTGTCCATCATAAAAGTGCATCCATCCATCATAAAACCGGCCACAGGGTCATGAAGGACCAGTGGAGAACCGGCCACAGGGTCATGGAGAACCAGTGGAGAACCGGCGACAGGGTCATGGAGGACCAGTGGAGAACCAGTGGAGAACCGGCCACAGGGTCATGGAGGACCAGTGGAGAACCGGCCACAGGGTCATGGAGGACCAGTGGAGAACCGGCCACAGGGTCATGAAGGACCAGTGGAGAACCGGCCACAGGGTCATGAAGGACCAGTGGAGAACCGGACACAGGGTCATGGAGGACCAGTGGAGAACCGGACACAGGGTCATGAAGGACCAGTGGAGAACCGGCCACAGGGTCATGGAGGACCAGTGGAGAACCGGCCACAGGGTCATGGAGGACCAGTGGAGAACCGGCCACAGGGTCATGGAGGACCAGTGGAGAACCGGCCACAGGGTCATGAAGGACCAGTGGAGAACCGGCCACAGGGTCATGGAGAACCAGTGGAGAACCGGCGAGAGGGTCATGGAGAACCAGTGGAGAACCGGCCACAGGGTCATGAAGGACCAGTGGAGAACCGGCCACAGGGTCATGAAGGACCAGTGGAGAACCGGCCACAGGGTCATGGAGAACCAGTGGAGAACCGGCGACAGGGTCATGAAGGACCAGTGGAGAACCGGCCACAGGGTCATGAAGGACCAGTGGAGAACCGGCCACAGGGTCATGGAGAACCAGTGGAGAACCGGCGACAGGGTCATGGAGGACCAGTGGAGAACCGGCCACAGGGTCATGGAGGACCAGTGGAGAACCGGCCACAGGGTCATGAAGGACCAGTGGAGAACCGGCCACAGGGTCATGGAGAACCAGTGGAGAACCGGCGAGAGGGTCATGGAGAACCAGTGGAGAACCGGCCACAGGGTCATGAAGGACCAGTGGAGAACCGGCCACAGGGTCATGGAGGACCAGTGGAGAACCGGCCACAGGGTCATGGAGGACCAGTGGAGAACCGGCCACAGGGTCATGGAGAACCAGTGGAGAACCGGCGAGAGGGTCATGGAGAACCAGTGGAGAACCGGCCACAGGGTCATGAAGGACCAGTGGAGAACCGGCCACAGGGTCATGAAGGACCAGTGGAGAACCAGCCACAGGGTCATGGAGGACCAGTGGAGAACCGGCCACAGGGTCATGGAGGACCAGTGGAGAACCGGCCACAGGGTCATGGAGAACCAGTGGAGAACCGGCCACAGGGTCATGGAGGACTAGTGGAGAACCGGCCACAGGGTCATGGAGAACCAGTGGAGAACCGGCCACAGGGTCATGAAGGACCAGTGGAGAACCAGCCACAGGGTCATGAAGGACCAGTGGAGAACCGGCCACAGGGTCATGGAGAACCAGTGGAGAACCGGCGACAGGGTCATGGAGAACCAGTGGAGAACCGGCGACAGGGTCATGGAGAACCAGTGGAGAACCGGCCACAGGGTCATGGAGGACCAGTGGAGAACCGGCCACAGGGTCATGAAGGACCAGTGGAGAACCGGCGACAGGGTCATGGAGAACCAGTGGAGAACCGGCCACAGGGTCATGGAGAACCAGTGGAGAACCGGCCACAGGGTCATGGAGGACCAGTGGAGAACCGGCGACAGGGTCATGGAGAACCAGTGGAGAACCGGCCACAGGGTCATGGAGGACCAGTGGAGAATCGGCCACAGGGTCATGGAGGACTAGTGGAGAACCGGCCACAGGGTCATGGAGAACCAGTGGAGAACCGGCCACAGGGTCATGAAGGACCAGTGGAGAACCGGCCACAGGGTCATGAAGAACCAGTGGAGAACCGGCCACAGGGTCATGGAGAACCAGTGGAGAACCGGCCACAGGGTCATGGAGGACCAGTGGAGAATCGGCCACAGGGTCATGGAGGACTAGTGGAGAACCGGCGACAGGGTCATGGAGAACCAGTGGAGAACCGGCCACAGGGTCATGGAGGACCAGTGGAGAATCGGCCACAGGGTCATGGAGGACTAGTGGAGAACCGGCGACAGGGTCATGGAGAACCAGTGGAGAACCGGCCACAGGGTCATGGAGGACCAGTGGAGAATCGGCCACAGGGTCATGGAGGACTAGTGGAGAACCGGCCACAGGGTCATGGAGGACCAGTGGAGAACCAGCCACAGGGTCATGAAGGACCAGTGGAGAACCGGCCACAGGGTCATGGAGAACCAGTGGAGAACCGGCGACAGGGTCATGGAGAACCAGTGGAGAACCGGCGACAGGGTCATGGAGAACCAGTGGAGAACCGGCCACAGGGTCATGGAGGACCAGTGGAGAACCGGCCACAGGGTCATGAAGGACCAGTGGAGAACCGGCGACAGGGTCATGGAGAACCAGTGGAGAACCGGCCACAGGGTCATGGAGAACCAGTGGAGAACCGGCCACAGGGTCATGGAGGACCAGTGGAGAACCGGCGACAGGGTCATGGAGAACCAGTGGAGAACCGGCCACAGGGTCATGGAGGACCAGTGGAGAATCGGCCACAGGGTCATGGAGAACCAGTGGAGAACCAGCCACAGGGTCATGAAGGACCAGTGGAGAACCAGCCACAGGGTCATGAAGGACCAGTGGAGAACCGGCCACAGGGTCATGGAGAACCAGTGGAGAACCGGCGACAGGGTCATGGAGAACCAGTGGAGAACCGGCGACAGGGTCATGGAGAACCAGTGGAGAACCGGCCACAGGGTCATGGAGAACCAGTGGAGAACCGGCCACAGGGTCATGGAGGACTAGTGGAGAACCGGCCACAGGGTCATGGAGAACCAGTGGAGAACCGGCCACAGGGTCATGAAGGACCAGTGGAGAACCAGCCACAGGGTCATGAAGGACCAGTGGAGAACCGGCCACAGGGTCATGGAGAACCAGTGGAGAACCGGCGACAGGGTCATGGAGAACCAGTGGAGAACCGGCGACAGGGTCATGGAGAACCAGTGGAGAACCGGCCACAGGGTCATGAAGAACCAGTGGAGAACCGGCGACAGGGTCATGGAGAACCAGTGGAGAACCGGCCACAGGGTCATGGAGAACCAGTGGAGAACCGGCGACAGGGTCATGGAGAACCAGTGGAGAACCAGCCACAGGGTCATGAAGAACCAGTGGAGAACCAGCCACAGGGTCATGAAGAACCAGTGGAGAACCGGCGACAGGGTCATGGAGAACCAGTGGAGAACCAGCCACAGGGTCATGAAGAACCAGTGGAGAACCAGCCACAGGGTCATGAAGGACCAGTGGAGAACCGGCCACAGGGTCATGAAGGACCAGTGGAGAACCGGCCACAGGGTCATGGGCGGCCGAGGCTCATTGATGCCCGTGTGGTCGATCTACAGACGAGCTACTGGAGCTCAAACTGCTCCAGAAGTTAATGCTGGTTCTGATAGAAAGGGCTCAGAATACACAGCACATCTCAGTTTGTGGAATATGGACCAGTCAGGGTGCCCATGCTGACCCCTGTCCACCGCCCAAAGAACCAACAGAACTGGACCCATGGAAGAAGGTGGCCTGGTCTGATGATCACGTGGATGGCCGGGTGCGTGTGCGTGGCTTACCCGGGGAGCAACTAACAGGACTTAAAGGATCTGCTACTAACATCTTGCTGCCGGATACCACAGCACACCTTGTCCATGCCTGACGAGTCAACAAACACAATATTAGTTCATAATGTTATGCCTGATCATCAGTGTATAGTTTCAAACACAGGTTAAATGTCTCTTGACTGTACACTTGAACTCGACCACAGAGCAAACTCACAGTAAGGATAAAACCGTCTGTTGTGAACAGACAATATGGTTTTATATATGTGTGTGTGTGTGTGTGTGTGTGTGTGATGGGTAGGTTTAGGGGCAGTGTGTGTGTGTATGTGTGTGTGTGTGTGTGATGGGTAGGTTTAGGGGCAGTGTGTGTGTGTGTGTGTGTGATGGGTAGGTTTAGGGGCAGTGTGTGTGTGTGTGTGTGTGTGTGTGTGATGGGTAGGTTTAGGGGCAGTGTGTGTGTGTGTGTGTGTGTGTGTGTGTGTGTGTGTGTGTGTGTGTGTGATGGGTAGGTTTAGGGGCAGTGTGTGTGTGTGTGTGTGTGTGTGTGTGTGTGTGTGATGGGTAGGTTTAGGGGCAGTGTGTGTGTGTGTGTGTGTGTGTGTGTGATGGGTAGGTTTAGGGGCAGTGTGTGTGTGTGTGTGTGTGTGTGTGTGTGTGTGTGTGTGTGTGTGATGGGTAGGTTTAGGGGCAGTGTGTGTGTGTGTGTGTGTGTGTGTGTGTGTGTGTGTGTGTGTGTGATGGGTAGGTTTAGGGGCAGTGTGTGTGTGTGTGTGTGTGTGTGTGTGTGATGGGTAGGTTTAGGGGCAGTGTGTGTGTGTGTGTGTGTGATGGGTAGGTTTAGGGGCAGTGTGTGTGTGTGTGTGTGTGTATGTGTGTGTGTGTGTGTGTGTGATGGGTAGGTTTAGGGGCAGTGTGTGTGTGTGTGTGTGTGTGTGTGTGTGTGTGTGTGATGGGTAGGTTTAGGGGCAGTGTGTGTGTGTGTGTGATGGGTAGGTTTAGGGGCAGTGTGTGTGTGTGTGTGTGTGTGTGTGTGTGTGTGTGTGTGTGTGTGTGTGTGTGTGTGTGTGTGTGATGGGTAGGTTTAGGGGCAGTGTGTGTGTGTGTGTGTGTGTGTGTGATGGGTAGGTTTAGGGGCAGTGTGTGTGTGTGTGTGTGTGTGTGTGTGTGTGTGTGTGTGTGTGTGTGTGTGTGTGTGTGTGTGATGGGTAGGTTTAGGGGCAGTGTGTGTGTGTGTGTGTGTGTGATGGGTAGGTTTAGGGGCAGTGTGTGTGTGTGTGTGTGTGTGATGGGTAGGTTTAGGGGCAGTGTGTGTGTGTGTGTATGTGTGTGTGTGTGTGTGATGGGTAGGTTTAGGGGCAGTGTGTGTGTGTGTGTGTGTGTGTGTGTGTGTGTGATGGGTAGGTTTAGGGGCAGTGTGTGTGTGTGTGATGGGTAGGTTTAGGGGCAGTGTGTGTGTGTGTGTGTGTGTGTGTGTGTGTGTGTGTGTGTGTGTGTGTGTGTGTGTGTGTGTGTGTGTGTGTGTGTGTGTGATGGGTAGGTTTAGGGGCAGTGTGTGTGTGTGTGTGTGTGTGTGTGTGTGTGTGATGGGTAGGTTTAGGGGCAGTGTGTGTGTGTGTGTGTGTGATGGGTAGGTTTAGGGGCAGTGTGTGTGTGTGTGTGTGTGTGTGTGTGTGTGTGTGTGTGTGTGTGTGTGTGTGTGTGTGTGTGTGTGTGTGTGTGTGTGATGGGTAGGTTTAGGGGCAGTGTGTGTGTGTGTGTGTGTGTGTGTGTGTGTGTGTGTGTGTGTGATGGGTAGGTTTAGGGGCAGTGTGTGTGTGTGTGTGTGTGTGTGTGTGTGATGGGTAGGTTTAGGGGCAGTGTGTGTGTGTGTGTGTGTGTGTGTGTGTGATGGGTAGGTTTAGGGGCAGTGTGTGTGTGTGTGTGTGTGTGTGTGTGTGATGGGTAGGTTTAGGGGCAGTGTGTGTGTGTGTGTGTGTGTGATGGGTAGGTTTAGGGGCAGTGTGTGTGTGTGTGTGTGTGTGTGTGTGTGTGTGTGTGTGTGATGGGTAGGTTTAGGGGCAGTGTGTGTGTGTGTGTGTGTGATGGGTAGGTTTAGGGGCAGTGTGTGTGTGTGTGTGTGTGTGTGTGTGTGTGTGTGTGTGTGTGTGTGTGTGTGTGTATGTGTGATGGGTAGGTTTAGGGGCAGTGTAAGGGGATAGAAAATACGGTTTGTACGGTATAAAAACCATTACGCCTATGGAATGTCCTCACATTTCACAAAAACAAACATGTGTGTGTGTGTGTGTGTGTGCGCGAGAGAGAGTGTGTGTGTGTGTGTGTGTGTGTGCGCTCATGTGAGCGAGTGGCCCTTGTTGACTCTGGCCCGGCCCTCACAGGAGCTGGTGTCGTGTCTCAGGCCTGCTAATGCTAGAGCTGTGGCGGAGCGGCGCTATTTTCAGGTGTTGTGGTTTTCCTTTCATCCAGTCCGGATCTCCCAGTTCCTGAGCCGCTCTTTCCCAGATGCACAGCTTTTGTGATGGTTTTCTTTCCGTCTGTGTCTCGTGCTCGGCCTGTTTTAGACGGGACAAACCCTGTCTGGTTCACAAGTGTGTGTTGTCACGTCACTCTGTTTTAATTGTAGTTATTCTGTGCGAAGACCTCGACCCGCAAACCCAAACAAACCTTGTGCTGGTGCTCCGTCCTCTCAGCTGTGGAAGGAGCTTCACTCTGAATAATAAACTCAGTAGTGCTCCGGGCAAACAAGGGAGTGTTTAATAATAATGTAGCCTAATATGCTTATACTGTTTAGTATACACTCACCTAAAGGATTATTAGGAACACACACTAATACTGTGTTTGACCCTTTCGCCTTCAGAACTGCCTTAATTCTACGTGGCATTGACTCAACAAGCTGCTGAAAGCATTCTTTAGAAATGTTGGCCATATTGATAGGAGAGCATCTGCAGTTGATGGAGATTTGTGGGATGCACATCCAGGGCACGAAGCTCCCGTTCCACCACATCCCAAAGATGCTCTATTGGGTTGAGATCTGGAGACTGTGGCGGCCATTTTAGTTCAGTGAACTCATTGTCATGTTCAAGAAACCAGTTTGAAATGATTGGAGCTTTGTGACGGTGCATTATCCTGCTGGAAGTAGCCATCAGAGGATGGGGACATGGTGCTCATAAAGGGATGGACATGGGCAGAAACAATGCTCAGGTAGGCCGTGGCATTTAAACCATGCCCAATTGGCACTAAGGGGCCTAAAGTGTGCCAAGAAAACATCCCCCACACCATTACACCACCACCACCAGCCTGCACAGTGGGAACAAGGCATGATGGATCCATGTTCTCATTCTGTTTACGCCAAATTCTGACTCTACCATCTGAATGTCTCAGCAGAAATCCAGACTCATCAGACCAGGCAACATTTTTACAGTCTTCAACTGTCCAATTTTGGTGCAAATTGTCGCCTCTTTTTCCTGTTTGTAGTGGAGATGAGTGGTACCCGGTGGGGTCTTCTGCTGTTGTAGCCCATCCGCCTCAAGGTTGTGTGTGTTGTGGCTTCACAAATGCTTTGCTGCAGACCTCGGTTGTAACGAGTGGTTATTTCAGTCAAAGTTGCTCTTCTATCAGCTTGAATCAGTCGGCCCATGACCTCTGACCTCGAGCATCAACAAGGCATTTTCTCCCACAGGACTGCCGCATACTGGATGTTTTTCCCTTTTCACACCATTCTTTGTAAACCCTAGAAATGGTTGTGCGTGAAAATCCCAGTAACTGAGCAGATTGTGAAATACTCAGACCGGCCCGTCCATGCCACGCTCAAAACTGCTTAAATCCCCTTTCTTTCCCATTCCGACATTCAGTGTGGAGTTCAGGAGATTGACCAGGACCACACCCCTAAATGCACTGAAGCAACTGCCATGTGATTGGTTGATTAGATAATTGCATTAATGAGAAATTGTACAGGTGTTCCTAATAATCCTTTTGGTGAGTGTACATTAGATCCAGTTTGAATATTTCACTGTATTTATTCCATACTGTAAGAATATTTTACTAGTTTAATGACACATGATGTTTTGGTTATGGAATGAGTGTGCAAACTCTTTTTTAGAATACCATTATTATTATTACAACTAAACTAAATATAGGTCTATTTCTATAGATTTTTATCATATGTCATATGAACAACCATTTAACTTTTTCTTTATTTATGATTGAGAAATGTGTCGTGGTTCAGTCAGGGGAGTCATTTGCATCCCGAATGATTCATTAAACACCACGAGTTGAAGCGACTCCCAACACACATACCCTGGCCCCCAGAGTGCCATTTTTACTGGGGGACCCTTACCCTGGAAATCCATTTTTACTGGGGGACCCTTACCCTGGAAATCCATTTTTACTGGAGGACCCTTAGCCTGGAAATCCATTTTTACTGGAGGACCCTTAGCCTGGAAATCCATTTTTACTGGGGGACCCTTAGCCTGGAAATCCATTTTTACTGGAGGACCCTTAGCCTGGAAATCCATTTTTACTGGAGGACCCTTAGCCTGGAAATCCATTTTTACTGGGGGACCCTTAGCCTGGAAATCCATTTTTACTGGAGGACCCTTAGCCTGGAAATCCATTTTTACTGGGGGACCCTTAGCCTGGAAATCCATTTTTACTGGAGGACCCTTAGCCTGGAAATCCATTTTTACTGGAGGACTCTTACCCTAGAAAGAAATTTTTACTGGAGGACCCTTACCCTGGAAATCCATTTTTACTGGGGGACCCTTACCCTAGAAATCCATTTTTACTGGAGGACCCTTACCCTGGAAATCCATTTTTACTGGAGGACCCTTACCCTAGAAATCCATTTTTACTGGGGGACCCTTACCCTGGAAATCCATTTTTACTGGGGGACCCTTACCCTAGAAATATTTTTTTACTGGGGGACCCTTACCCTGGAAATCCATTTTTACTGGGGGACCCTTACCCTGGAAATCCATTTTTACTGGGGGACCCTTAGCCTGGAAATCCATTTTTACTGGGGGACCCTTAGCCTGGAAATCCATTTTTACTGGGGGACCCTTAGCCTGGAAATCCATTTTTACTGGAGGACCCTTAGCCTGGAAATCCATTTTTACTGGGGGACCCTTAGCCTGGAAATCCATTTTTACTGGGGGATCCTTACCCTGGAAATCCATTTTTACTGGGGGACCCTTAGCCTGGAAATCCATTTTTACTGGAGGACCCTTAGCCTGGAAATCCATTTTTACTGGAGGACCCTTACCCTGGAAATCCATTTTTACTGGGGGACCCTTACCCTAGAAATAAATTTTTACTGGGGGACCCTTACCCTGGAAATCCATTTTTACTGGGGGACCCTTAGTCTGGAAATCCATTTTTACTGGGGGACCCTTACCCTAGAAATAAATTTTTACTGGGGGACCCTTACCCTGGAAATCCATTTTTACTGGGGGACCCTTACCCTGGAAATCCATTTTTACTGGGGGACCCTTACCCTGGAAATCCATTTTTACTGGGGACCCTTACCCTGGAAATCCATTTTTACTGGGGGACCCTTACCCTGGGGTACCCTTACCCTGGAAATCCATTTTTACTGGAGGACCCTTACCCTGGAAATCCATTTTTACTGGGGGACCCTTACCCTAGAAATCCATTTTTACTGGGGACCCTTACCCTGGAAATCCATTTTTACTGGGGGACCCTTACCCTGGGGTACCCTTACCCTGGAAATCCATTTTTACTGGGGGACCCTTACCCTGGGGTACCCTTACCCTGGAAATCCATTTTTACTGGAGGACCCTTACCCTGGAAATCCATTTTTACTGGGGGACCCTTACCCTAGAAATCCATTTTTACTGGGGGACCCTTACCCTGGAAATCCATTTTTACTGGGGGACCCTTAGCCTGGAAATCCATTTTTACTGGAGGACCCTTAGCCTGGAAATCCATTTTTACTGGAGGACCCTTAGCCTGGAAATCCATTTTTACTGGAGGACCCTTACCCTAGAAATCCATTTTTACTGGAGGACCCTTAGCCTGGAAATCCATTTTTACTGGAGGACCCTTACCCTAGAAATCCATTTTTACTGGGGGACCCTTAGCCTAGAAATCAATTTTTACTGGAGGACCCTTAGCCTGGAAATCCATTTTTACTGGAGGACCCTTACCCTGGAAATCCATTTTTACTGGGGGACCCTTAGCCTAGAAATCAATTTTTACTGGAGGACCCTTAGCCTAGAAATCAATTTTTACTGGAGGACCCTTAGCCTGGAAATCAATTTTTACTGGAGGACCCTTAGCCTGGAAATCCATTTTTACTGGGGGACCCTTAGCCTAGAAATCAATTTTTACTGGAGGACCCTTAGCCTGGAAATCCATTTTTACTGGAGGACCCTTACCCTGGAAATCCATTTTTACTGGGGGACCCTTAGCCTAGAAATCAATTTTTACTGGAGGACCCTTAGCCTAGAAATCAATTTTTACTGGAGGACCCTTAGCCTAGAAATCCATTTTTACTGGAGGACCCTTACCCTGGAAATCCATTTTTACTGGGGGACCCTTACCCTGGAAATCCATTTTTACTGGAGGACCCTTAGCCTAGAAATCAATTTTTACTGGAGGACCCTTAGCCTAGAAATCAATTTTTACTGGAGGACCCTTAGCCTAGAAATCAATTTTTACTGGAGGACCCTTACCCTGGAAATCCATTTTTACTGGGGGACCCTTACCCTAGAAATCCATTTTTACTGGGGGACCCTTACCCTGGAAATCCATTTTTACTGGGGGACCCTTAGCCTGGAAATCCATTTTTACTGGAGGACCCTTAGCCTGGAAATCCATTTTTACTGGAGGACCCTTAGCCTAGAAATCCATTTTTACTGGGGGACCCTTAGCCTAGAAATCAATTTTTACTGGAGGACCCTTAGCCTGGAAATCCATTTTTACTGGAGGACCCTTACCCTAGAAATCCATTTTTACTGGGGGACCCTTAGCCTAGAAATCAATTTTTACTGGAGGACCCTTAGCCTAGAAATCAATTTTTACTGGAGGACCCTTAGCCTGGAAATCCATTTTTACTGGAGGACCCTTAGCCTGGAAATCCATTTTTACTGGGGGACCCTTAGCCTGGAAATCCATTTTTACTGGAGGACCCTTAGCCTGGAAATCCATTTTTACTGGGGGACTCTTACCCTAGAAAGAAATTTTTACTGGGGGACCCTTACCCTGGAAATCCATTTTTACTGGGGGACCCTTACCCTAGAAATACATTTTCACTGGGGGACCCTTAGCCTGGAAATCCATTTTTACTGGGGGACCCTTACCCTAGAAATACATTTTCACTGGGGGACCCTTACCCTGGAAAGAAATTTTTACTGGGGGACCCTTACCCTAGAAATAAATTTTCACTGGGGGACCCTTAGCCTGGAAATCCATTTTTACTGGGGGACCCTTTGACTAGGATTCAGTGCTGAGCACTTTCCCTTTAATGAACTTTCTGCAATGCTTGCATTATTCTCAGTGTTGATGCTAGTAGACCAGCTGCTAGGCTAACACTTCTACAAGCATGAGAGTGTCTAAAATCTCTCTCAGTTGCATAACAGCTCTAGACTGTGATCCTGTCCCATGCAGCCCATAACTTCCTGTCCTGGCCTCATAAACATACATGCGTTGTTTCTGTGTCCATGGAAACGGTTTTAATGACTGTGCCTTTATTGCTCTTTTCTAGTGTTCAAAGTGCACCTGTTGTAAAGTGACCGATATAAATGTACAGCGGGTGATGAATGAAGTTATTGTTCTTTGTTTATCATCATGAAAAGCGAAATATGGCCAGGAAGATAAAGTTACTGAGAGCTGATAGTGCGCCACAACACACACTGTGTGTATTCACGTCTGTAGGAGTGGAATCCAATAAAGTGGCCTGCAAAGAATCTGCTGTCATAGTCAGATCTGTGTGTATTTAGTTACAGACCAGAGTGTGTGTGAGAGAGAGAGAGAGAGTGTGTGTGTGTGTGTGTGTGTGTGTGTGTGTGTGTGTGTGATGGGTAGGTTTAGGGGCAGTGTGTGTGTGTGTGTGTGTGTGTGTGTGTGTGTGTGTGTGTGTATGTGTGTGTGTGTGTGTGATGGGTAGGTTTAGGGGCAGTGTGTGTGTGTGTGTGTGTGTGTGTGTGTGTGTGTGTGATGGGTAGGTTTAGGGGCTGTGTGTGTGTGTGTGTGTGTGTGTGTGTGTGTGTGTGTGTGTGTGTGTGTGATGGGTAGGTTTAGGGGCTGTGTGTGTGTGTGTGTGTGTGTGTGATGGGTAGGTTTAGGGGCAGGGGCAGTGTGTGTGTGTGTGTGTGTGTGTGGGGAGGTTTAGGGGCAGGGGCAGTGTGTGTGTGTGTGTGTGTGTGTGTATGTGTGTGATGGGTAGGTTTAGGGGCAGGGGCAGTGTGTGTGTGTGTGTGTGTGATGGGTAGGTTTAGGGGCAGTGTGTGTGTGTGTGTGTGTGTGTGTGTGTGTGTGTGTGTGTGTGTGTGTGTGTGTGTGTGTGTGATGGGTAGGTTTTGGGGCAGTGTGTGTGTGTGTGTGTGTGTGTGTGTGTGTGTGTGTGTGTGTGTGTGTGTGTGTGTGTGTGTGTGTGTGTGTGTGTGTGATGGGTAGGTTTAGGGGCAGTGTGTGTGTGTGTGTGTGTGTGTGTGTGTGTGTGTGTGTGTGTGTGATGGGTAGGTTTAGGGGCAGTGTAAGGGGATAGAAAATACGGTTTGTATGGTATAAAAACCATTACGCCTATGGAATGTCCTCACATTTCACAAAAACAAACGTGTGTGTGTGTGTGAGAGAGAGAGAGAGAGAGAGAGAGAGAGAGAGAGAGAGTGTGTGTGTGTGTGTGTGTGTGTGTGTGTGTGTGTGTGTGTGTGTGTGTGTGTGTGTGTGTGTGTGTGTGTGTGTGTGTGTGTGTGTGTGTGTGTGTGTGTGTGTGTGTGTGTGTGTGTGTGTGTGTGTGTGTGTGTGTGTGTGAGAGAGAGAGAGAAAGTGTGTCTGTGTGCGAGAGAGAGTGTGTGTGTGTCTGTGTGTGTGCGAGAGAGAGAGAGAGAGAGAGTGTGTGTGTGTGTGTGTGTGTGTGTGTGTGTGTGTGTGTGTGTGTGTGTGTGTGTGTGTGTGTGTGTGTGTGTGTGTGTGTGTGTGTGTGTGTGTGTGTGTGTGTGTGTGTGTGTGTGTGTGTGGGTCCCTATTGAAGGAGGGCTGGTCTCGACCACAACATTAATATTTTCATCATTAAAAATAAACTGATCTTTAAATATGAAAGGAGTGTGTTTACGTTGCGCTTGCTTCTTTGCTCTTGTTCTTCGCTGGTGTTATTGATGGACTGGAAGAGTCAGAAGTGGATCAGGACATCATGCAGGACTGATCGAGCTTCATCCAATCAGACCCTTTCTCTTTTCTTCTTCTTCCAAAAAGTGATTTGGATTTCTAAACCCCCCTCAGATCTCAGATCAGTCACATGTTCCTCAGATGGTGAGTGTGTGCTGGCCCTGGGCCGCCTCATTACTCATGAGTCCGAGCGGCTGACAGCCCAACACCCCACAGACGCCTCACTTCCTGTTGATGTTTTATTCATCCTGATGTCACTTCTCCAGTGCCTTTTCTGTTGAGTAGCCCATAATTATCCCCGGCCCGTATCAGGATAGGCTGAGGAGACCATCTGCCCCCCCGTCTGATTTACACACAGGTCCAATTACTGCTCCCGTCCTAGAGATATCATTCACTCTCAGTCCTGTGGTTTCTTTCGCACTGAATCCACTCACTCAAACAGGCCATGATGGACATGAGGAACTCCTGAGACTGTGGAATCTCTGAGTCTCTCACCATTAGAGCTCAGAGGAAAACAATCCACTTCCCACATCAGAAGACAATCTGTGCAGACTATAGCAAATATCAGCACCCCCCCCCCCTGTTCTGTCTATCTGTCTGTCTATCTGTCCGTCTGTCTATCTGTCTGTCTGTCAGTCTCTCTGTATGTCTGTCTATCTGTCTGTCTGTCTATCTATCTATCTGTCTGTCTGTCTGTCTATCCATCTGTCTGTCTATCTGTCTGTCTGTCTATTCATCTGTCTGTCTGTCTATCTATCTGTCTGTCTATCTATCCATCTGTCTGTCTGTCTATCCATCTGTCTGTCTATCCATCTGTCTGTCTATCTATCTGTCTATCTGTCTATCTGTCTGTCTATCTATCTGTCTGTCTGTCTATCCATCTGTCTGTCTATCTGTCTGTCTATCTATTCATCTGTCTGTCTGTCTATCTATCTGTCTGTCTATCTATCCATCTGTCTGTCTGTCTATCCATCTGTCTGTCTATCTGTCTGTCTGTCTATTCATCTGTCTGTCTGTCTATCTATCTGTCTGTCTATCTATCCATCTGTCTGTCTGTCTATCCATCTGTCTGTCTATCCATCTGTCTGTCTATCTATCTGTCTGTCTGTCTATCTGTCTGTCTATCTATCTATCTGTCTGTCTGTCTATCCATCTGTCTGTCTATCTGTCTGTCTATCTATTCATCTGTCTGTCTGTCTATCCATCTGTCTGTCTGTCTATCCGTCTGTCTGTCTATCTGTCTGTCTATCTATTCATCTATCTGTCTGTCTATCTATCCATCTGTCTGTCTGTCTATCCATCTGTCTGTCTGTCTATCCGTCTGTCTGTCTGTCTATCCGTCTGTCTGTCTATCTGTCTGTCTATCTATTCATCTATCTGTCTGTCTATCTGTCTGTCTATCTATCCATCTGTCTGTCTGTCTATCCATCTGTCTGTCTGTCTATCCGTCTGTCTGTCTATCTATCTGTCTGTCTGTCTATCCGTCTGTCTGTCTGTCTGTCTCTCTATCTGTCTATCCGTCTGTCTGTCTGTCTATCTATCTGTCTGTCTGTCTGTACGTCTGTCTGTCCATCTATCTGTCCATCCTTCTGTCTGTCTATCCGTCCGTCCGTCTCTCTATCTGTCTATTCATCTGTCTGTCTCTCTACCCACCTGTCTTATCTATTCGTCTTTCTGTCTGTCTACCTGTCTGTCTGTCTATCTACCCACCTCTCTGTTTTTTGTTTAAACCAAAATCAAGGGTTTGTATTGACCAACATTTCAAATAAAGTAATGCAACACACATTTGTCAAGGCGATTGTTTCATAGATCATCTCACTAAAGCTCCTCAGTGTGAAGGCTGTGTGTGGCTCAACACACACCTCAGTGTGAAGGCTGTGTGTGGCTCAGACTCCTCCAGTCAAACCACAGGACTCTGAGGAACCACTAGAACATCAACATCCACAGACACACCTTCACCTCAGAGCTGTCTGTGGTCGCACGGCCTGTCTCTCTGCGGCCACTGTTCACCTCTGAGCCGCTTTGACTTGTCTTGAGTCGACAACAACACATTTCTTGCATTTCTCAGGGAGTTTCTGTGTTGCTTGGGCAATAAACCTCAGCTTGAACAGGGCCCGAGGATCTGAGCATAATGAACAAGATGTGCTTTGCTGGAGGTTCCTGAGGGCCAAATAACATTCTGGTGCGATTGCAGGAGGAGGACGGTTGGAGAGGCAAAATCCCCACGGGGGGGAGTGTGTTAGTGTTAAAGTGTGTTAAAGTGTGTTAAAGTGTGTTAAAGTGTGTTAAAGCGTGTTAAAGTGTGTTAAAGTGTGTTAAAGTGTGTTAAAGCGTGTTTAAAGCGTGTTTAAAGTGTGTTAAAGCGTGTTTAAAGCGTGTTTAAAGTGTGTTAAAGCGTGTGTTAAAGTGTGTTAAAGTGTGTTAAAGTGTGTTAAAGTGTGTTAAAGCGTGTTTAAAGCGTGTTTAAAGTGTGTTAAAGCGTGTTTAAAGTGTGTTAAAGTGTGTTAAAGTGTGTTAAAGCGTGTTTAAAGTGTGTTAAAGCGTGTTAAAGTGTGTTAAAGTGTGTTAAAGCGTGTTAAAGCGTGTTTAAAGTGTGTTAAAGTGTGTTAAAGTGTGTTTAAAGTGTGTTAAAGCGTGTTTAAAGCGTGTTTAAAGTGTGTTAAAGCGTGTTTAAAGCGTGTTTAAAGTGTGTTTAAAGTGTGTTAAAGCGTGTTTAAAGTGTGTTAAAGCGTGTTTAAAGCGTGTTTAAAGTGTGTTAAAGCGTGTTTAAAGTGTGTTAAAGTGTGTTAAAGCGTGTTTAAAGTGTGTTTAAAGTGTGTTAAAGCGTGTTTAAAGCGTGTTTAAAGTGTGTTAAAGTGTGTTAAAGCGTGTTTAAAGCGTGTTTAAAGTGTGTTAAAGTGTGTTAAAGCGTGTTTAAAGTGTGTTTAAAGTGTGTTAAAGCGTGTTTAAAGCGTGTTTAAAGTGTGTTAAAGTGTGTTAAAGCGTGTTTAAAGTGTGTTAAAGCGTGTTTAAAGCGTGTTTAAAGTGTGTTAAAGCGTGTTTAAAGCGTGTTTAAAGTGTGTTAAAGCGTGTTTAAAGTGTGTTAAAGCGTGTGTTAAAGTGTGTTAAAGTGTGTTAAAGTGTGTTAAAGTGTGTTAAAGCGTGTTTAAAGTGTGTTAAAGTGTGTTAAAGCGTGTTTAAAGTGTGTTAAAGTGT
>NC_137120.1:41122233-41315886 GCF_949357685.1 Gobio gobio
TAAGCCCATGATTTACTCTCCCTCATCCGAGGTGTGTATGACATTCTTCTTTCGGACGAATAAAATCGGAGTTATATTACAAAAGTCCAGGCTTTATAATTGCAGTAATAGTTGCTCTGTTTTTGAAGTCCATAAAAAGTGCATCTGTCCGTCATATAACTGCTCCACGCGGCTCTGGGGTGTTAATAAAGGCCTTCTGAAGCAAATCGATGCGTTTGTGTAAGAAAAATATCCATATTTAAAACTTTATCAAGTAAACTTCCCTGTTCAATTTATGGAGAAAGTGTGTAAAGTTCTCCTGCGGATGTAAAGACTAACGCTCAGGTCCGCTCGTCATGACGTCACGAAACGCAGTTTCACTTTCAACATTCAACACTTTTCCACAGAATGCGGTCGGTCGAAAGTTAACTTGATAAAGTTTTAAAGATGAATATTTTTCTTACACAAACGCGTCGATTCGCTGTTTCTGAATGTAAAAATCACGCAAACGTCATAAGTTGACCTCAGACAACAGGATAAAAAATCAAAAAAGCCAGTTCTTGACACCTTTAACATGTAAATCAGTTGCGCTTAACGGTTCATTCATGTCTAATGTGAACGCGCAATAATGCTGCGTTCACACCAAAGGCTAATTGAGCGTCTGATTTCCATGTTAAGTCAATGTTAAGTCATTTGTGCGTCCAGTTCGTGCAAATGACGCGAATCGACCATCTTGCGCGAGTGGTGTTTTTTGTTCATTCGCGCTATTGAAGTGAATTCGCGTCTGACTTCTGAGTTGAAAATTTTTAACTTTGGCGTCAGTTCGCATCGCGTTAACCAATCAGGAGCCTGCTCGCTGCTGTCACGTGGTGAAGTGACGACGAGAAAACCAGCATAATTTAAAAATCCTACTGTTATTGTGTAACGAAAAGTAGTTTTAAAGGGATCCCCTGGTGTTAAGACTAATGATGCCTCTAACTGAAATATGTAGTAGAAAACCCAAGAAAGATCTACGTTATTTAAAAAATCCTGTATATATTTGGACAGTGGGTGTGAGTTTGTGTGCACACGTGTGTTTGAGTGTGTTTTAAATGCCAATACGAAGCAATTAATTGATTTTGTTTAACTCTGAAACATGTTTTGAGTTGTGTTGTGGTAAAAATAGCTACGGGTAGCACCAGTTCGTTGCCAAGTGCAACCATTCTACGTCATCAACCTAGAATGCAAACAAAATGGCACCGCCTATTGGCCAAATATATAATGGATTTTTGATCTTTTGAACATGTGATCTGGTGTGTGTGGAGCTGAACATGTGATCTGGTGTGTGTGGAGTTGAACATGTGATCTGGTGTGTGTGGAGTTGAACATGTGTTCTGGTGTGTGTGGAGTTGATCATGTGATCTGGTGTGTGTGGAGCTGAACATGTGATCTGGTGTGTGTGGAGTTGATCATGTGATCTGGTGTGTGTGGAGTTGAACATGTGATCTGGTGTGTGTGGAGTTGATCATGTGATCTGGTGTGTGTGGAGCTGAACATGTGATCTGGTGTGTGTGGAGCTGAACATGTGATCTGGTGTGTGTGGAGCAACTGATCGGCGAGAGTAGCCGCGTGCAGGCGGGGAGGAGCTGCAAACACAGACGTGAAGTCGGACACTTTCTGCTTCCCGCGGTGACGCTCGCGCTGTGTTTGCACACTTTATCAGCTGAAGTGAAATAAATGCAATATTTGGCAATACACAGATGTTTCAGAGACATTATTGTCATGTAATACTTTATGCACTGCTTAATACAGCGTGTGTTTTTACAAGAATAAAGTTCAACATATAAGCCTACACTATCAATGAAGTGGGGTCTATGTTTTTAATCAGTTATATTTTGATAAACATGACAATATAACATCGCGACTACATGAAAGGAGGTTTTACTGTTATAAAAAACAGATTTGTGCGCATTAGTGGAGCTGAAGGTTTTAGAATAAACACGAAACACACGTGATCGCTGTCATGCGGTGAATCTGGCCAATCGTGGAACGGCTGTGTCGTCATCAGAGCCCGTGCAGCCTCATGCAGTCGCTCTGGAGAAACTGCACCGGCTGTAATCGCCGGCTGCTCTCGAATCGCTCTCGCGGCACTTTGTTGACATACGTCACTGTCACGTGGCGTCGGCGCTGCCTCAAGTCGGACAAAATTTCTAACCGGCATGCACTGCTTCAAGTCAGCCGCCGATCGGTCTGCGCATCGCTGGGTGAAGTCGAACAAGCCTTATGATCTGGTGTGTGTGGAGCTGAACATGTGATCTGCTGTGTGTGGAGTTGATCATGTGATCTGGTGTGTGTGGAGTTGAACATGTGATCTGGTGTGTGTGGAGTTGAACATGTGATCTGGTGTGTGTGGAGCTGAACATGTGATCTGGTGTGTGTGGAGCTGAACATGTGATCTGCTGTGTGTGGAGTTGATCATGTGATCTGGTGTGTGGAGTTGAACATGTGATCTGCTGTGTGTGGAGTTGATCATGTGATCTGGTGTGTGTGGAGCTGAACATGTGATCTGGTGTGTGTGGAGCTGAACATGTGATCTGGTGTGTGGAGTTGAACATGTGATCTGGTGTGTGTGGAGCTGAACATGTGATCTGCTGTGTGTGGAGTTGATCATGTGATCTGGTGTGTGTGGAGCTGAACATGTGATCTGGTGTGTGTGGAGTTGAACATGTGATCTGGTGTGTGTGGAGCTGAACATGTGATCTGGTGTGTGTGGAGCTGAACATGTGATCTGGTGTGTGTGGAGCTGAACATGTGATCTGGTGTGTGTGGAGCTGAACATGTGATCTGGTGTGTGTGGAGCTGAACATGTGATCTGGTGTGTGTGTGGAGCTGAACATGTGATCTGGTGTGTGTGGAGCTGAACATGTGATCTGGTGTGTGTGGAGCTGAACATGTGATCTGGTGTGTGTGGAGCTGAACATGTGATCTGGTGTGTGTGGAGCTGAACATGTGATCTGGTGTGTGTGGAGTTGATCATGTGATCTGGTGTGTGTGGAGTTGAACATGTGATCTGGTGTGTGTGGAGCTGAACATGTGATCTGGTGTGTGTGGAGTTGATCATGTGATCTGGTGTGTGTGGAGTTGAACATGTGATCTGGTGTGTGTGGAGCTGAACATGTGATCTGATGTGTGTGGAGCTGAACATGTGATCTGGTGTGTGTGGAGCTGAACATGTGATCTGGTGTGTGTGGAGCTGAACATGTGATCTGGTGTGTGTGGAGCTGAACATGTGATCTGGTGTGTGTGGAGTTGAACATGTGATCTGGTGTGTGTGGAGCTGAACATGTGATCTGGTGTGTGTGGAGTTGAACATGTGATCTGGTGTGTGTGGAGCTGAACATGTGATCTGGTGTGTGTGGAGCTGAACATGTGATCTGGTGTGTGTGGAGCTGAACATGTGATCTGGTGTGTGTGGAGCTGATCATGTGATCTGTGTACTTCTGCCACTCATGATCATCATTTGTTCCCGGGCGAATCGTTTTGACTGAGGGCAAAGAGAAGTTTCATAACTTTATATTTTAAGGATATTTAAATACACATGCAGTGTAGATAATGTAGGCGTCGCCTGGACCACATTTGTGTGGCTATTAATGCTTAATATATATTTTTAATGAAAATGAGAAGAGGCAGAGTGGTGTTTTATGACATATTTCTCCTTGAACGCACGTCTATTTCGCTTCAAACGCTCGATTTATACACGTGTCCAATTCACTGTGGATGCACGAATGGATTCAAAATGTTCAAGCGTCCAACTAGACGTGATTTTGACTCGCTTGGTGTGAACACATTTTATTGCAAAGGCTTCAGTGGTTGCAGAATCATTTTCACAAAGACATCCGTCTGGAAATCCCGGTTTTCTTCCCTAGGGAGCGCGCCCAGCTGCTTTCAGGGACTGCTCCCATCTGGCATCTCTGATGGGCTCTGAGTGTGCGGACCCGTGACCTTTGACCTCCGCGTGCATCACTAATGCAGGAGTGTGTGGTGGGCATCAGGCCAGCTCCATGTCTTCCTCAATCCGTCTCCTGGAGCTCTGCCATGGATCTGGTTTGGAAATGACGGAATGGGTAAAGATAGAGGACAGAATGTTTGATTACTCGATGCTGATGTTTTAACCCTCTGGTGCTCTTCAGTCATTTCTGACCGGAAAATGTTCTGTTTTGAAATTTTAAAAATCACAGCTTCATCAGAGTGATATGAAACTATGGTGAATTTTCTAGCATTACGACTGTAAACACACACAAAAATTGGGGTCATGATTCGAGCATGCTAATTGGTCGTAAAAAAACAAAGTTGCGTTCATTGTCTTCGGTCATAAATGAGCGACCATAGGAAATGAATGGGAAATCGGCAAAAACACAAATTCTCTGAATATTTGTGTGTACAATCTACAAATCGGCCACAATGAAAAAAAGTACACAGTAGTGAAGAGGTGACTCTCTAAAACATCAAGAGTGTGATACTGACACATCCACACACACACACACACACACACACATGTTAGGTTTTCATGTTTTGTGGGGACTTTTAATAGGCGTAATGATTTTTATACCGTACATACCGTATTTTCTATCCCCCTACACTGCCCCTGCCCCTAAACCTACCCATCACACACACACACACACACTGCCCCTAAACCTACCCATCACAGGAGACATTCTGCATTTTCACATTTTCAAAAAACATCACTTAGTCTGATTTATAAGATGTTTTCCTCATGGGGACCAAAAAATGTCCCCACAAGGACGAGGATTTCGGATATTGCCATCTTTGTGGGGACATTTTGTCCCCATAACGTAGGGATTACCAGTCCACACACACACACACACACACACACACACACACCTATGAAAAACTGAACCTATGAACCACATTTTGAATTTTTTTAAATCACAGCTTCATCAGAATTATATGAAACTATGGTGACTTTTCTAGCATTAGGACTGTAAACACACAAACAAATTGAGGGCATGATTCGAGCATGCTAATTGGTCGTAAAAAAAATACTCCCACTTGTGCTCTTCGGTCAAAAATGACCACCATATAGGAAATTAATGGGAAATCTACAAAAACACAAATTCACAGAAAAAAAAACTATATTTCTAACAAAAAAAAACTTCATAATAAATAGTCTTTGAGATTTTTTAAATATATATTCAAATCCATCACAAAAAAAAAAATCATTAAATGTGTTCAAAAGAAATCTAGTGAATTCTCAAGCCTCTCCATGGAGACCTCTAGTGGTTATGATTTCTTAAATAATCCCAAAAGAGGGGCTAATCTGCCTTCAAATATATATATTTTGAAGGCCTAGTCTCTATTTTAACCTGAAATACTGCAATAATTAAAAAAAAAACTTTTTTTTTATATATAATTTTCAATGGCAAAAATAGACCATAATTATTGCATAAATATAAAAAAAATACCATCAAATCATCTCAAAATACAAAATTAAAAAGAAAAAATATTATCGAAGAAAAATTGGTTTTACTGGGGTGGAGGAAGTTTAATTTTTTCAAGATTCAAGATTCAAGAGTTTTATTTGTCACATACACAGTTATATACACAATATACAACTGGCAGTGAAATGTAAACAGGTCCGCTCCATGGACAGTGCAAATAACAGTTACAAGAAATTAAAATAGAAATAGAATAAAATTAGAATAAAAAGTATTAACATAAGTAGAATTATAAATAAATCAAGTAAAAGATAAAAATAGGAAATAAGATAAATAAAAATATAAAAAATATGTGGATATGATAAGTGAGATAAACTGTAGACTTAAAAATAAGTGGTTAACATAAAATATATATATATGTATATATAAAGAAGTATAATGTGCAAGGTTTATTACAGGTTGTTACGCAGTAACAATAGGAAAGTAAAGTGCAGTGCAATGGCAGTATGTGGATGTTAATGTTAAAAAACCGTATGTTTATGCGTGTGCGGGGTGAAGTGAGTCACGTGACTGAGTTCAGGAGTCTGATGGCCTGGGGGAAGAAACTCCTCCTGAGTCTTTCAGTCTTTGCCATCAGGCTACGGAAGCGCTTACCAGATGGCAGCAGGGTGAAGTGAGAGTTTGCAGGGTGATTAATGTCTCTGATGATTTTAGTAGCTCTACCTCTGCAGCGTTTGGTGTAGATGTCCTGCAGAGACGGGAGAGCTGAGCCTGAGATGCGCTCGGATAAGCGCACCACTCTTTGCAGGGCTTTGCAGTCGTGACTGGTGCTGTTCCCGTACCACGCTGTGATGCACTGAGTCAGGACACTTTCTATCGCCCCTCGATAGAAAGTTTTCAGGATGGCTGGTGAAACCCTGAATTTCCTCAGCTGGCGCAGGTGGTACAGTCTTTGCCTGGCTTTTTTCACCTGTGTCTGGATGTGTGTAGTCCAGGTCAGATCCTCGGAGATGTTCACACCCAGGTATTTGAAGCTGCTCACTCTCTCTACCGGTGTCCCGCTGATCATGAGAGGGGAGTATGACCGATGCTGTCTCTTCCTGAAGTCCACAATCAGTTCTTTGGTCTTGTTAACATTCAGAGAGAGACAGTTGTCCTGGCACCATGATGTCAGTTGCTCCACTTCGTCCAAGTATGCCGTCTCATTGTTGTTGGAGATGAGACCCAGGACAACAGTATCATCAGCAAACTTGATGATGGAGGTGGAGCTGTGTGTGGACAAACAGTCATGGGTGTAGAGAGAGTAGAGCAGGGGACTCAGCACACAGCCCTGTGGAGCTCCAACACTCAGGGTGATGGAGGTGGAGGTGAACTGGCCTACTCTCACCGCCTGGGGTCTGCCAGTGAGGAAATCTTCAATCCAGAGGCAGAGAGAAGAATTCAGGCCTAGATCCAGGAGTTTGTGTGTTAGCTTAATGGGAACTATGGTGTTAAAGGCTGAGCTATAGTCAATAAATAGCAGCCTGACATAGTTCCCACTTTTGCTGTCGATGTGAGTGAGGCAGGAGTGAAGGACGTGAGAGATGGCATCTTCAGTCGATCTATTGGGACGATAGGCAAACTGAAGAGGGTCCAAAGTGTCAGGAATGGAGGAGCAAATGTTGTTTTTAATGAGTCTCTCAAAGACCTTCATGACTAAAGATGTGAGAGCCACTGGACGATAGTCATTTAGGCAAGAGGGTTTACCGATCTTAGGTACAGGGATGATGGAGGATCGTTTGAAGGAGGTGGGGACAACAGATGTAGCAAGGGACTCGTTAAATATGGATGTAAAGAGCCCTGCGAGCTGATCAGCACAGGACCGCAGAACACGACCTGAAATACCATCCGGCCCAGCAGCTTTCCTGACATCCACACGTTTGAGTGCCCTCCGAACCTCGTCCTCCGAGACAGAGATCACGTGACCGTTGCTGCTCTGAGGGATTCTCTCTGACGCGTCACTCGCCGGAGTCGCGCTGCCGCGATTACCATCAAAGCGAGCGTAGAAAGAGTTTAACTCGTTCACCAGTAACGGATCAGCTCTCACCTCTGCAGAGGATTTAGTTTAGGTGTGCGGTCACTTATGAGCGGGAAGATGACCAAAGAAACCCCTAAACCAAGAGCACCAGAGGGTTAAAGCCACACGATTGTGCTGTTTTAAAGGTTCCTAATGTAGTTTTGGAGGATATAAGATATGGGCGCTTGATGACACCACCTGAAGGCGATGATATTTGATTAGTGGTCCAACAACCCTGACTTCTGGATGAATCATAAGAACATCTGCTTAGTTTCTCAAAAGTTTCTAAAATTAATGTATTCTTTCTCCTACAGTCTGGGCAAAGGAACGCAGTCTGGCGTCTGTGTGGCATTCGTTGGCATTTCCACACACACACACACACACCTGCCCAGGAATGAGGCGGATGCCATGACATGTACCCACACACACTCTCAAGAGTCGTGAAGTCGTAAAGTGCGCAGGAATTGAACTTTACACTCAGGTTTCCGCGGCGGCTGTGGTTGAAATCGACTGGGTGTGACTGACAATCTCGCGAATTATGAAGGTGGGACACATTCCTTGTCACTCATAGTCGGGCTATAATCCGCAAAAATAAGAACACCAGCTTTTCCACAGATATTTTATTTTAAAAAGTCTTTAACACACACAATGACAGATGTTAGAAACAATATTTGGCATTACATGTCCAAAACAAACTACAAGAATCAGTGATATCATAAAAAAAACAACTGTACAAATATTAAGACATATCTCAAACATTATTCTGGTAACATGTCTCTATCCGCTTTGCTTTCTTTGGCCTCGGGCGACACATTCTAAGGTGAGAAACACAGATGACCGCTCAACAACGGCTAATACAGTGTGCAAAATCTACTGGACAATATACTTCACAAAAGAACATAAGGCTACATGTACAACATTTAAGACATTTGCTAGGTATTTTGTTCACTTTGAAAACCGTTGAAAGAACCATTGACAAAAAAGCATCACCGCTTTAGTAGTTTAACCGTTAAACCGTTTAACATTCAACAGTGGAGCGAAAACTACCATTTTGAGTAAAGAAAATAAAGCCTTTTTTTGTCATTACCGCACACATATAATGTCATTTAAATCATGTATTGTTCTTTTCTATTATGGTAAACACTTTTTTTTGCATTACGGTAATTTGAATTTGAGAAATATCAATGCAAACAATCTAAATATTTCGTATTTGGTTCTTATTTTGCATTGTAACATGTTCATGACAATTGCACTTTACCGTAATTTGTCCAGGTTTTTTTCTTTTCTTATTAAAGCTGCACTATGTAAGTTTTTTTCAGTAAAATATCCAAACACCACTAGGTCAGTGTTTATATATTTTGTTGAGTACTCAATATTACAAATGTTGTGAGAAATGGCTATTTTACCCGAGGAACCGGGACGTGTCGTTTAATTTCAGGATCTGAGGTAATGAGAATATGAGAAATATCAATGCAAACGATCTACACTGCAAAAAAAGCTTTTCTTACTTAGTATTTTTGTCTTGTTTTCAGTCCAAATATCTACAAAATCTTACATTAAGAAGCATTTACTAGACAAGCTAAAGTTTTTGTCTTGTTTTGGGGGAAAATAACTCAAAATTAAGGGAGTTTTTGCTTAAAATAAGATAAATAATCTGCCAATGGGGTAAACAAAATAATCTTGTTTTCTGTTTGAATTAAGATTATTTTGCTTACCCCATTGGCAGATTATTATACCTAAAAATAAATACCCCATTGGGTACCCGACTGAACATAAATTAATATCTCTTAAGGTATGTTAAAGATACATTACAACTTACTGAAACGCATCATATGTGGTGTAATCGTTCCATCTGTGTTTCAACCGCGGAAAGACGTCAATAAAACAGCTCGTGAACAATGTCATGTAGCATCACATGACCTCAGGCAGTCATTCAATGTCGCTATTTCACTATATTATATTCATTATATTCTACTCAGCCTGTTAGTAATGTCTTGATTATTTCATGTATGTTTAAATAAACCCGTCATGAAAATGACAGCCACTGTGTATAAATTACGAATTAGAGTAAAAAAAATTATAATTATATTTAGAAGTTATTGCAAAAAGACGTTATTGAGTGTTGATTATTATATCTAAAAATAAATAGCAGCTGAATATATGCTAATAGTTGTTAACCTTTAATATTAATGTGCAAGTAATAGTTTACAGCAATATCTTCAATAAACGTTTAGTTATAATTTAATTCATTTAAGAGGCTTTTTTTCTTCAGTAAACCGCTGTTTAATAAAAATAAATAAAAACAATTTTGTAAAACTGCTGTCCCACACCCGCAAAAAATGCATTTTTGTCTTGTTTTCAGTCCAAATATCTACAAAATCTTCCATTAAGAAGCATTTACTAGACAAGCAAAAGTTTTTGTCTTGTTTTGGGGGAAAATAACTCAAAATTAAGGGAGTTTTTGCTTAAAATAAGCAAAATAATCTGCCAATGGAGTAAACAAAATAATCTTAATTCAAACAGAAAACAAAATAATTTTTCTTACCCCATTGGCAGATTTTTTTTAGATATTTGGACTGAAAACAAGACAAAAATACAAAGTAAGAAAAGCATTTTTTGCGGTGCGAACCGTCAGTTTTGTGTACCGTTACACCCCTAGAAACGTTTCTAAAATAGATTCATCGCATGGTTAGGACAAAAACTCTCACGCCTTTAATCACATGTCGCGTGTAGTTCGGACACTTTGTTTTGAACAGGCGACTTCGAGCGGAGAGAAAACTTACATACTGCACCTTTAAATGAATTAAATCTAAATATGCGTAACTACTCCACAATTTAAATACACTCTTGTTCTAATATGGTAATTACCTTTTTTTTGCGTTGCGGTAATGAGAATTTGAATTGCTCTAAAAATACTACAGGCTTCATTTTCTTTATGCAAAATGAAATATGACCCAAAATCAGCCCAGCCTGGCTATCCATCTAGAACCATTATAAGAGGAATACAGTGCTGAATCAGAAAAGAGTTTCAAATATGTGTATTCAATATTCAAAAACATGAGTTCCTCAACCGTTTGGGGTTCATTTCCTCTTGTAAAGGAGTTTACGGAGGAGTTAATAATTCCTTAAATAGCTCCGTGTGAGCGTGAAACCTCGGGCTAAAAATACCCTGAAGTCTAGTAAAGTTATGCACACGTCTCTCGCCATCAGAACCGCGGCGACCATGGGGATGGGCTCCGGTTGCCATGGTTACCATCCCGCCTGACCTTAGGCTATGGTTTCCAGTGAAAGGTCCATGTGAATGTGAAGGAGGAGAAGCCCCGCCTCCGGCATTCCCGAGCTCAGTGGGGGGGAAACTCGGCTGCATTGCAGAGAACGCTGGAAGATCTGAGGACGGAAGGAAAGAGGGAATGAGTTACACATGTTGAACTTTACATGGTTCACCTACAGTCAGTCCAGAGGGATCATTCGTGGTATGCATGTCCTGTGTATAGTAACTACACAAACGCCCACTAATGAGATCACTATGGTATGTTAAGCAGCTTTAAAACTTGTTCTATTAAACGGTTCACTCCCTGTTAAATGTGAAACATGTAGAGATCAGGAAGCTCACTTGTGCCTAATTTACACTTTCACAACGTGTTTTCCTGGCCTATAAAACCAGCCGCTTCTTTAGAGGAGTTCGATCACTTTATCTGTGTTACGAACGTGCTTCGACTAAAGCCTGCGGTCTTACAAATAAAGGTTGCAAAAATGACAGATTTAATGTTTATAATGTTAACATTATACAGAATAATGTTTTTATTTAATATTTTGTATTTTTAGGGTACTTTATGGTACTTAATTATATTTATGCAGTAGTTCATTCTTTTATGATGGATGGATGAACTTTTATGATGGATGGATGCACTTTTATGATGGATAGATGCACTTTTATGATGATAGATGCACTTTTATGATGGACAGATGCACTTTTATGATGGACAGATGCACTTTTATGATGGACAGATGCACTTTTATGATGGATGGATGAACTTTTATGATGGATGGATGAACTTTTATGATGGACAGATGCACTTTTATGATGGATGGATGAACTTTTATGATGGACAGATGCACTTTTATGATGGATAGATGCACTTTTATGATGATAGATGCACTTTTATGATGGACAGATGCACTTTTATGATGGACAGATGCACTTTTATGATGGACAGATGCACTTTTATGATGGATGGATGAACTTTTATGATGGATGGATGAACTTTTATGATGGATGGATGAACTTTTATGATGGAGGGATGCACTTTTATGATGGACAGATGCACTTTTATGATGGATATATGCACTTTTATGATGGATAGATGCACTTTTATGATGGATATATGCACTTTTATGATGGATAGATGCACTTTTATGATGGATAGATGCACTTTTATGATGGATGGATGAACTTTTATGATGGATGGATGCACTTTTATGATGGACAGATGCACTTTTATGATGGATAGATGCACTTTTATGATGATAGATGCACTTTTATGATGGACAGATGCACTTTTATGATGGACAGATGCACTTTTATGATGGACAGATGCACTTTTATGATGGATAGATGCACTTTTATGATGGATAGATGCACTTTTATGATGGACAGATGCACTTTTATGATGGATAGATGCACTTTTATGATGGATAGGTGCACTATTATGATGGATGGATGAACTTTTATGATGATGGATGAACTTTTATGATGATGGATGAACTTTTATGATGGACAGATGCACTTTTATGATGGATAGATGCACTTTTATGATGGATAGATGCACTTTTATGATGGATGGATGCACTATTATGATGGATGGATGAACTTTTATGATGATGGATGAACTTTTATGATGGACAGATGCACTTTTATGATGGACAGATGCACTTTTATGATGGATAGATGCACTTTTATGATGGATAGATGCACTTTTATGATGGACAGATGCACTTTTATGATGGCTAGATGCACTTTTATGATGGATAGATGCACTTTTATGATGGACAGATGCACTTTTATGATGGATAGATGCACTTTTATGATGGATAGGTGCACTATTATGATGGATGGATGAACTTTTATGATGATGGATGAACTTTTATGATGGAGGGATGCACTTTTATGATGGACAGATGCACTTTTATGATGGATAGATGCACTTTTATGATGGATAGGTGCACTATTATGATGGATGGATGAACTTTTATGATGGATAGATGCACTTTTATGATGGATAGATGCACTTTTATGATGGATAGGTGCACTATTATGATGGATGGATGAACTTTTATGATGGATAGATGCACTTTTATGATGGATAGATGCACTTTTATGATGGATGGATGAACTTTTATGATGGATAGATGCACTTTTATGATGGACAGATGCACTTTTATGATGGACAGATGCACTTTTATGATGGATAGATGCACTTTTATGATGGACGGATGCACTTTTATGATGGATAGATGCACTTTTATGATGGACGGATGCACTTTTATGATGGACAGATGCACTTTTATGATGGACAGATGCACTTTTATGATGGACGGATGCACTTTTATGATGGACGGATGCACTTTTTTGGGCTTTAAATTTTGGACTTCCATTATAAAGCTGGGAAAAGCCAGGACATTTTTAATATAGCTTATTATGTTCATCTGAAGGAAGAATGTCATACACACCTAGGATGACTTGAGGGAGAGGAAATCATGGGCTAATTTAAATTGTGTTTTTAAATATTTTTATACAAATAATTTAATGCTATAGCAAATGAAAACAATATACACACAGATGCTGAAGTGTATTTGTGTGATTTCCAGCTCACTGGAGGATTAACGCCGAGGTGTGATTGACACCACTGAAGCTGATTTACAGTTTAACAAGGTTAACCGTGCTGTAAAGTCTACATAATACTGTGGACTAGCTGCTAAAGCTAGCAAGAGGATCCGTTTGCCCCCCCGCCGTGTCTCAGCTGGTGTAATTAAAGGCTTGAAACCCTTCACCAGGAGACATAATTATCCTTCTCCAATCAATACTGTTCAGAAAAACACTCCAGCCGCATTAAAAACACAACCTGAGAGCGATCACCGTTTCACCAGACGCTCATATTTAAACATCAGCCGCCCGGATTTCATGCCTTTGTGTTATTTCTGGGACACGCCAGACACTTTAATGCAAGCGACGCTACATAAACGCTTCAGCGTCGCGTAAATAACACTTCTCCATCAGCATCAGTGCTCTCAGCCTTCCCAAACCTGACCTTTGACCCAGTTTGCAGTCCTTGGAAATTCCATTAAAGCAAATCTAAAGACCCGAACGCATGCCTGGGGTTCACTCAGCCCATGTTTAATAGAGGATATAGTCTTGTTTTCATCCAAAATTTTGTCTATTGTCAAATCAACTTAGTTCGGATAACATAACATTCTGAGTTTCTGTTGATTAAACATCTCCATTGTAGTTAAAGGTGCCCTATGTAAGATTTCTTCAGTAAAATATCCAAACACCTCTAGGCCAGTGTTATATATTTTAGCTGAGTACTCAATATCCCAAATGTTTCCGACTATTTGTAAATGGTGAGATGCTATTTTACCAGAGGAACCGGGACGTGTGGGGGCGTGGCCTGTCGATGACATCATATCCGCGGTTTAATTCTGCAGAAACGCTTTACTTTAAGTGTCATAGCAGCTGCCGAGAGAATCAAACTCATCAAACTACGCCTTTGTTTTGAACCGGCGACCTCTAGCGGACGGAAAACTTACATAGTGCAGCTTTAACTTGGGTTATGTTGAAATAGCATGCTAGTATACTTTTTTACGTGCAGTGTATACTTCATTTATCAGAAACTGTGATTGATTATACTTCCTTTTCCAGTTTTGGCAACGATCTGGATGAAATATCAGATATTTAATCTCCTTTTTTAGTACCAAAATAAGATTTAAAGGTGCACTATGTACGTTTTCCGTCCGCTAGAGGTCGCCTGTTCAAAACAAAGGCGTATGAGTTTGATTCTCTCTTTAAGTTTGACACTTAAAGTAAAGCGTTTCTGCAGAATAAAACCGCGGATATGATGTCATCGACAGGCCACGCCCTCACACGTCCCGGTTCCTCGGGTAAAATAGCATCTCACCATTTACAAATAGTCGGAAACATTTGGGATATTGAGTACTCACTACTGGCCTAGAGGTGTTTGGATATTATACTGAAGAAATCTTACATAGGGCAGCTTTAAACAACCATTATTTTATAACCATAACCGTTATTTGCATGCTTAAAATGCTTATTGTTCCATAATTTCACTTACTATTAAAAAAAAAAGTAGGGCTGTCAAAAGATTAATCGCGATTAATCGCATCCAAAATAAAGTTTGTGTTTACATAATATATGTGTGTACTCTGTTAATTATTATTTATATATAAATACACACACAAGCATGTATATATTTAAGAAAAAAATATTATTTTTATATATAAAACATTTCTATTTATATTAGGGCTGTCAAAAGATTAATCGCGATTAATCGCATCCAAAATAAAGTTTGTGTTTACATAATATATGTGTGTGTACTCTGTTAATTATTATTTATATATAAATACACACACAAGCATGTATATATTTAAGAAAAAAATATTTTTATATATAAAACATTTATATTTATATTAGGGCTGTCAAAAGATTAATCGCGATTAATCGCATCCAAAATAAAAGTTTGTGTTTACATAATATATGTGTGTGTACTATGTTAATTATTATTTATATATAAATACACACACAAGCATGTATATATTTAAGAAAAAAAAATATTGTTATATATAAAACATTTATATTTATATATATATTATAGATTATATAAATGCAAATATTTCTTAAATATATACATGAATGTGTGTGTATTTATATATAAATAATAATTAACAGAGTACACACACATATATTATGCAAACACAAACTTTTATTTTGGATGCGATTAATCGTGAATAATCTTTTGACAGCCCTAAAAAAAAAAGCATGCGGTTTTCAGAGAGACAGAATGTAGCTGGTCACAGATGAATTATATTTCCTGTCTTCAGGCAACTTTAATGTTGTCTAGTTGGCAGGACTAGTAATCCAAACGGTAACATGAGCCCCATGGAGGAAGTTATCAAGATCCTCTCATTCTTTGGTCTTCAGAGCGGGCGGTGTTAACTGGCTCTTATCCAGTGAGTCTCTGTTTATTGTATGACACACCTGATCTAGGTCAAGGGTCAGTTCCTCGCTCTCAGGACGGGTTTATTATTCACGGAGGCGGACCAAAGTGACCGTCACGGTCAATACTAATGTTTTATTAATGCTGCCTTCTGAAATGCTAACAGAAAGATCCTTTATTTTGGCAGCTGTGGCCTGCCGTAGTCCCCACGGCGACGCTAGATCTGGATTTTTTCTTTGTCCGTGGAAAGAAATTGATTTACACAAAGACTGGTCACCAGCCGTAAATAGATCAAACGTTCAGCCGCCAACTCGCTTGATGTAATTAATCAGAATTGCGTAATATTCATACATCAGAGGAGGTGAAAAGGTCGAGTTAGCATACAAACTGCCTTTGTTTTGCAAGCTGGCGGCACATCGACTGAAAGAGCCGGTATTGTTATTCGTTTATACATCAATTAGAACTCATAAACACAGAATATGCAAAAGAAAATGCCAATAAGATTTAAGCTGCCATCCTGTCACCATGATTTATATTTGCTGGCAAAACCGCACATTCTCATTAGTAAACATTGCCAGGGTATTGAGAGGCGGCCCATAATGCAAAGCAACGGCGAGGTGCTGACTCTGAGCACAGATCAATACACACAGCTGTCATTCAGATCACACTGTTGAAGGAATATTTACTTATTAGTAGCATATTGTTTCATTTTTAATACATAGGCCTAGAAATGTATTTGTTTAATATTTTATTTAAAATGCATATTGGTTTCCACCATATATATATATATAAAGTAAATGCATTTATATGAGTAATAAATCACGTATTTAGAACTTAAATAAACAATATTTATTTTCTAAAACAAGTTTTATTAAGGGTTGTCATTGCTTAAATAAATTTAAGTGATAAATATTTATTTATTGATAAATAAATATTACCTAAGTAAATGTTTACATTTTTACTAATCATAAAAAAACATTTATTTAGTACTCAAATAAATAATTAAATAGAAATGTATTTAATATTCTGTTAAAATAGTATGTAAGTGATGAATTAATGAGATTAATGCTAAAAAATATATATATGTTGAATACAAAGACCTTAATTAATTAATTTTAAAGCATGACTCAAAGTTGGTTTAACTTAAAGTAGTTGCATTAAAATTGAGTTCATTGAAATTAAAAATGTGAGTTAAAGCTGCACTATGTAAGTTTTCCGTCCGCCGGTTCAAAACAAAGGCGTAGTTTGATGAGTTTGATTCTCTCAGCGGCTGCTTTGACACTTAAAGTAAAGCGTTTCTGCAGAATAAAACCGCGGATATGATGTCATCGACAGGCCACGCCCCCACACGTCCCGGTTCCTCGGGTAAAATAGCATCTCACCGTTTACAAATAGTCGGAAACATTTGGGATATTATCTCAACTGCAAAAAATCTTACATAGTGCAGCTTTAATACACAATCTAAGCAGTTTTGTGGCTGTTATTCCTGTTAGCCTAACCTAGAATATCGATCTGTGCTTCTCAAATCATTTCATGGGGTTGTTCATGATTCGGATCGCGTGTCAAACTGCCGAACTGCTGAAATCTAGTGACTTTGGTGATCCAAACCCCTGAATCGACTCACTGATTCATAACGCTCCGAACCGCTGAATCGACTCACTGATTCATAGCGCTCCAAACCGTTGAATCGACTCACTGATTCATAAGCTCCAAACCGCTGAATCGACTCACTGATTCATAACACTCCAAACCGCTGAATCGACTCACTGATTCATAACGCTCCAAACCGCTGAATCGACTCACTGATTCATAACGCTCCAAACCATTGAATCGACTCACTGATTTATAACTCTCCAAACCGCTGAATCGACTCACTGATTCATAATGCTCCAAACCATTGAATCGACTCACTGATTCATAACGCTCCAAACCGCTGAATCGACTCACTGATTCATAACGCTCCAAACCGCTGAATCGACTCACTGATTCATAACTCTCCAAACCATTGAATCGACTCACTGATTCATAATGCTCCAAACCGCTGAATCGACTCACTGATTCATAACTCTCCAAACCGCTGAATCGACTCACTGATTCATAACTCTCCAAACCGCTGAATCGACTCACTGATTCATTACTCTCCAAACTGCTGAATCGACTCACTGATTCATAATGCTCCAAACCGCTGAATCGACTCACTGATTCATAACGCTCCAAACCGCTGAATCGACTCACTGATTCATAACGCTCCAAACCGCTGAATCGACTCACTGATTCATAACGCTCCAAACCGCTGAATCGACTCACTGATTCATAACGCTCCAAACCGCTGAATCGACTCACTGATTCATAACTCTCCAAACCATTGAATCGACTCACTGATTCATAAGCTCCAAACCGCTGAATCGACTCACTGATTCATAACGCTCCAAACCGCTGAATCGACTCTCCAAACCATTGAATAGACTCACTGATTCATAACGCTCCAAACCGCTGAATCGACTCACTGATTCATAACGCTCAAAACCGCTGAATCGACTCACTGATTCATAACGCTCCAAACCATTGAATCGACTCACTGATTCATAACGCTCCAAACCGCTGAATCGACTCACTGATTCATAACGCTCCAAACCGCTGAATCGACTCACTGATTCATAACTCTCCAAACCATTGAATCGACTCACTGATTCATAATGCTCCAAACCGCTGAATCGACTCAGATTCATAACGCTCCAAACCGCTGAATCGACTCACTGATTCATTACTCTCCAAACCGCTGAATCGACTCACTGATTCATAACTCTCCAAACCGCTGAATCGACTCACTGATTCATAACTCTCCAAACAATTGAATCGACTCACTGATTCATAATGCTCCAAACCGCTGAATCGACTCACTGATTCATAACGCTCCAAACCGCTGAATCGACTCACTGATTCATAACTCTCCAAACCGCTGAATCGACTCACTGATTCATAACGCTCCAAACCGCTGAATCGACTCACTGATTCATAACGCTCCAAACCGCTGAATCGACTCACTGATTCATAACTCTCCAAACCGCTGAATCGACTCACTGATTCATAACGCTTCGAAGCTTCATGAGGCCGTGTTTTGAAATCGTCATCACTATATAAGTCGTTATTTAGGGTTTTTTTGTGCACAGAAACTATTCTCGTCTTCATAAAGTTATTGTAGAGCCGCTGTAGTGAGATGGACTTTGTATCGACGTCTTTAGTGTCTTTAAAGGGTCTTGAGAGTGTAAAGTTGAGCCAATGGAGGCCTTTCAGAGCCATCGGATTTACGCTAAAAATAAAGGGGAAGTAATTAATGACAGAATTTACATTTTTGGGTGAACTAACCCTTTAAGTATTATAAGGTTGGGTGACAAAGCACACCAAGAATGTTGTGTGAACTGCGTTCCAGTGTATTCTGAATATCTCTGTACCGAGTCAAACAGTGACTCACTGTGATGATACGCAATGACAATAGGAAAGAAACTTATCTGCGTTTAAATGGGCGTGAGAAACTCTCTGAGAGTCTACACCTTTAGTGTGATGCATCTTTCATGTGGTTTGTGAGCATCAAAGTACATCTTCGCTATTTGTTTACCTCACCCGTGTTACAAGATGACGGCTTCTGGAGCAATGTGTATTTTTAGTTGAGCTGCCGGCTGGCAAACGCTAGCAAAATATAGCTTTCCGTTTCTGACAGGGCTAATCTGTGCAAAAAATCATATTCAAAAGAGCTGGAACCGTTTTCACTCTCAAAGGATAAAAGAGTCGTCAGCTGCAGTCGTGCAAATCTCCACCCAAACCATCTTTTTATTATTGAGGAAGGGCAAACAGCAGTTCCCTTAGGCGTCCTTCCTTTAAATGAGCACTGAACTCAACAAGCTAAACAAGACGAGGTGTTTCAGAAGCGGAACTAGCGCTGTAAAAAGTCTTGATGTTTTACAACAAATAAAGAGCAAGGCAAGTTGAAAGTTCCTTGAATCTTCCAGGCAAACATTACGCATCAAACTCAAATAAACACGCCTTCTCTAAACACAGATGATCTGTGGGAAAGCTTTATCTGTCTGGCTACTGTGTACACTTGCGAGGACAATAAGCCCTGACATTTATTTAAAAGAAAAGACTGAAGATTTGTAAACAATCCCACTTTTTTCAGTGGAGCAATGTGAAAATATGGTACATGCCTCGCCATAGGCAGAACTACAGGAATGATCCTGTCCTTGCTGAAGGCATTTGGCTTGTAAGCCCCAGAGAGACATGTTTTACTCATGTGCGCTGCCACATTCCTGTTCAAACTATTAAAGGACTAGTTCACTTTAAAAAAAACGTTTGCTGATAGTTTACTCACCCCCATATCATCCAAGATGTCCATGTCTTTCTTTCTGCAGTCGAAAAGAAATGACGTTTTTTGATGAAAACAGTCCAGGGTTTTTCTCCATATAATGGACTTCAATGGGCTCCAAACGGTTCAAGGTCCAAATGACAGTTTCAGTGCAGCTTTAAACGACACCAGATGATGAATAAGGGTCTGATCTAGACAAACCATCAGCTTCTGAGAGAAACCCAGCAGTATTTATGCTATTATTTTACCTCTTATCAGACGAACGTGATCATCTCTGAGCTCCGCCATAACTTCCGCTAAGTGAGGTCAAAATACGAGCCTGGTCATAGATGTATACGTAGATGCCTCATTAGCGACTGCACGGATCAGTAGAATGAGGCATCTACGATCGATAGATCTATGACCAGGCTCGTATTTTGACCTCACTTAGCGGAAGTTATGGCTGAGCTCAGAGATGATCACGTTTGTCTGATAAGAGGTCGAATAATGGCATAAATACTGCTGGGTTTCTCTCAGAAGCTGATGGTTTGTCTAGATCAGACCCTTATTCATCGTCTGGTGTCATTTGGACCTTGAACCGTTTGGAGCCCATTGAAATCCATTATATGGAGAACAATCCTGGAATGTTTTCATCAAAAAACGTCATTTCTTTTCGACTTTAGAAAGAAAGACATGGACATCTTGGATGACATGAGGGTGAGTAAACTATCAGCAAAAGTTTATCTAAAAGTGAACTAATCCTTTAAGAAACATTTCGTCTTTATTTGACACCCAACAGCACTAATTACGGTTGTACATTTTATGTATGACTGCATAACGAAAGACTTTAAAGGACAACTCTGGTGAAAAATGAACCTAGGGGTAATTAACACATGGTTATCGAGTAGATCGTTCTCTGGGATGTGTTTTCATGAAAATCGAATGTAAAGAGTTTTATCTCTAAAGCTTATAACGCTAGTATATGGGGCATAGAATAAGTCAAATTAAATCGCTAGTTAATACCACTAACAAGGCTCAAAATAGCCTCACACTAACACAGGAGCATAATGAGGGTCCTTAAATGCAAACCCAAGCATTGAGAACTTTGTAAGTGTACAAACAGTTTAATAAGAAGATGCTTTATAAAGACAGAACATTACACGTTTACAGACAGGAGCCATCTTGGAAAACAGTCCCGCTGTGCTAAGTGATGAACTGTGACTTTGAATCTCATATGGTCCGCTGTTTCCGGAAGAAAGCACTGAACGCAACAGAGAAAATAAATAAATAGAAATATTTTTTTTTAAACTGAACGCCTCAGAGACTAGTGCTTCCAAAGGACACACACTAAAGAGATGGCGGATTATTCAACCGTGGCTAGACTGTTTTCCAAGATGGCTCCTGTCTGTAAACGCGTAATGTTCTGTCTTTATAAAGCATCTTCTTATTAAACTGTTTGTACACTTACAAAGTTCTCAATGCTTCGGTTTTCATGTAGGGACCCTCATGTTAGTGTGAGCCTTGTTAGTGGTATTAACTAGCGATTTAATTTCACTTATTCAATGCCCCATATACTAGCGTTATAAGCTAATCTGTTTTTAGAGATAAAACTCTTTACATTCGATTTTCATGAGAACGAACTACTCGGTAACCATGTGTTAATTACCCCTAGGTTCATTTTTCACCGGAGTTGTCCTTAAAGGGTTATTTCACCCAAAAATGTAAATTGTGTCATTAATGACTGAGCTTCATGTGGTTGGACACCCGTCAGACCTCCGTTCATCTTCAGACACAAATGAAGATATTTTAGTGTAAATCTGATGCTCTGAAAGGCCTCCATTGGCTCAACTTTACACTCTCAAGACCCTTAAAAGACACTAAAGACTAAAGTTACAAAGTCCATCTCACTACAGCGGCTCTACAATAACTTTATGAAGAGACGAGAATAGTTTCTGTGCACAAAAAAACCCTAAATAACGACTTATATAGTGATGACGATTTCAAAACACGGCCTCATGAAGCTTCGAAGCGTTATGAATCAGTGAGTCGAATGATGATTCGGATCGCGTGTCAAACCGACAAACTGCTGAAATTTGGCGATTCAAACCGCTGAATCGACTCGCTGATTCATAACGGTTTGAAGCTTCATGATGCTTTGTTTTGAAATCGTCATCACTATGTAAGTCGTTATTTAAGGTTTTTTTGCGCACAGAAACTATTCTCGTCTTCATAAAGTTATTGTAGAGCCGCTGTAGTGAGATGGACTTTGTAACGACGTCTTTAGTGTCTTTTAAGGGTCTTGAGAGTGTAAAGTTGAGCCAATGGAGGCCTTTCAGAGCATCAGATTTACACTAAAATATCTTCATTTGTGTCTGAAGATGAACGGAGGTCTGACGGGTGTCCAACCACATGAGGGTAAGTAATTAATGACAGAATTTTCATTTTTGGGAGAACTAACCCTTTAAACTTTGGACAATACTCACCAAATAAGACTTGTGTCGTCTTCAAGATGGGAGGTACTTCCAGGTGCTGACAAACGCAGTCGGGATAAGTGAATACGGTATGCTTGTTATGCTATCCCATGAGTCCGTTGAGGGGTCATAGCAGTCCAAGGTTTTGCACCTCTGAGCCCCAAAGTATCCCCCGACCACGTATAGGCGATTCCCCGATGCCACCGCATGACAGCTGATTCTCCTTGAAGTCACGTCCCCAAACTTGCTCCACTGGAACGTCTCGCTATTGAAGCGGTACGCGGAGCTAGCCGAGAACTCGGTATCTCCGCCAATGACCACAACATGGTTCCCGACAACTGCGGCCGCCGTGTAACGCCAAAGCTGAGGACAAGTGGCCGGGACAGTCCACCGGTTCTCACAGGGGTCGAAGCACTGAACCTTAGGGTACTTGTCCCTGTTGACACTAGTCCCTCCGAAAGCGAAGAGTTTGTTTTTGGCCCCTACGACCGCAGCATTGCTAACGCCCTCCCGAAGAGGAGCTACCAGTGTCCACTTGTTGGATTGGGGGTTGTACTGCTCCACTTGTTTGAGCGACACAGAAGGGGATGCAGGGAATGATCCCGCGAGGGATGTGTGTCCACCGACTACATACAAGATGTGGTCAAGTTCTGCCGAGCCATGTCCGAATCTCGCAACGAGCATCGGTGCAGCTTTCGACCATTCGTCGTGCAAAGTGTCATAGACCCAAACGTCTTTTGAAGACCCGTTTTCAGACCCTCGACCACCTGTGACATACACTTTACAGCCAATAGCGCAAGCGCTACACTCTTTTCGAGGGCTAGGAAGGTCCGTTTTGGGGGTGATCTCTTTCGACTTGTGGTCGATCATGTATACTTTGTCGCACATGAATGTTTGGCCTCCGAGAAGCAGGAGCGCTTGGCTGACCTTTCGGGGTTGGGCGCAGAAACCCGTGACGACTCCGTCGTTCTGCAGGATCTTCATTTTGCATCGGACAGCGTCTTCCACAATCTCACGACCCACTTTGTGCCCCATAACGAGCTCCTCGGACGCGACATTCTTCAGAAGGTAAGTCTCCGGAAGCAAGGCGAGGCGAACGCATCGCAGAAGATCGGGAAGATCCAGATGTCTTCTCCCGATGTCCGCCCGAACCCAGTCGATAACCGCTTCGTAGACGATGCTTTCATCCTCGACTTCCAACTCCTCGCTAAAAACAAGCTCCTGGACTTTATCTTTGGGCATGCCGAGGAAGTCCTCAGTGCGGTAGAGATTTGCGAAATTTGCCAGGCACATCCGCCAAGAAAGTTCGTACAACTTCTGGCACTGATGCGCATCGGAGAGAAGCATCATCCCAAGACAGTTGGACGGATGCAGGTTCTTCTCCAGGAATTCTGCGGCGGCGTCACGGATGTCGTCGAACTGGAGCATGTCGCTAGCCTCCAGTAAAGACTCTGCGTTTTCCTCGTTGATGATCACGCGGGCGGAGTAGGCGTAGTCTAGAAGGAGCTCGAGAACCTCCGGGTGCAAAGAGTCGTGGAAGTTGACCTCGGCGTCCCGGCTCTCCTTTAGGCCGCCGCCAAACATGGCCTCGAAATAGCGGCTACACGATGCTAGAACCGCCCTATGGCAGGGGAATACTCGGTGTCCGGCGCGCAGGACTACATCTGTGAAGACGCCCCGCTTGCGAAGCAGGTTGAGTTGGGTAAGCAGGCTGTCTGCATGGGAAGTCTTGTGGAACAGCTGGATGTTCATGGATCCACAGCTTGACCTCGACTTTCGGTTCTCGTGATTACTGACAGACATCTTTGAACTGGATAAAAGACAAAAAAAAAAAGATTTCTTAAAGTGTGTAACTTTTTTAGTTTTTTCTTAGCTAAAAACACTTCAAAAATATATGTGCTCATGAATGTATATTTACTTCTTTCAAGTAATAAAGTATTCTCGTAAGTTTATAATATGCCATTGTAAACACATACGGGTGAGGGTTTGAATGCAGGTCGCCATGTTGCCCCTCCATCTTGAAAGTACATTAGCCAAAGAGGGACATTCCCGTAAATTCAAGCTTCGCCTTAGGCGTTTTAACACTCAATGGCTCCGTGTCGAATGTGGACAAGGTCGAACTGGAAGCCATGTTAATATTGGACTAAATCGGCCACCGTAGGAGTTAAAACGAAATCGGAATTGAGAGGAACAGAAACTAATATTCACTGGATGGTCATATACCAGTTCACCACTAGATGGGGGAAAATATCACACAGTGTAGCTTTAAAAGTCTTAAAATCATCCGTGGATGTTCATTTGATATTACTCAGGCGGCCTATTGTTCTCAGCAATGTTTAAAAATCCGTAACATATCCTCCTGGGACCCACGAATAGACTTTTGTCCACTGTAGCGGACATTATATTTTAGTGAATTTCTCTGACATCATATATGTCACATGTCAATGTCCTGTGAAGAGCACATTCGGGGCTTTGCAGAGATACCAAATGTTTGGAGGTTTCACCAGGACAGCAACAACTTCTTGGTCTTTAAAAACGGTTATGGAAATATGATAATATTTTTTAATTATAATTTAAATCTGATTAATTTTCAAATTGTTTGTTATAAATCAACATCTCAGGAAAATGTTAAGGGGGTTTCTAATCAAAATATGACTTTCTGTTACAAAACGGCATTGATTTGTTAAATGTCCACTGTAGAGACGCCAGGATTTAAATCATGTTTATCAGGAGACACAACAAGTGAATAGGGAAAGAATATATACATATCAATATTCCTATGAAATATTAGATATTATAATGAAAACGTTGCCAACTCTTACTCCCATTATTACACTTTGTTTCATTACATGTTGCACCAAGAATACATTAATATGCAAATAAGTTGCAGTGTATAGATACATTGTATTGAAAGGGAAAATCCAAGCATAGCCAGTTTACCCACATATTTCATAAAGTAAAATGGTTTCAATGCATTTCGTTATATCTTTCATAACATAGTTCACAAACAAAGTTTGTTTAAAAAAAATCCTGAAACCTAAAAATTGATTGGTGAATTAAAAATAAATCCCATTGTTTTTGCCTAAACATGCAATTTCATGTCATTTTATTTTTTAAACAACACCAAGTCCTGGTGTCAACTACAGATGACATATCATAACATATGAATAATTTTTTTTTTTTCATTTCTTTCTTATGCTCTAAACAATGTAATGACATGAAAAAATACTAAATTCAAAACACTTTTCTGGGTCCCAGGAGGATATAATTAGGCAGTGGATACATCATAGTTAGGGCAATTACACTTGGAAACAACCATATCCTCGGACAGCAGTAAACCCATAATCGTTTGTTAAACAGCAATAAAACATTACAGCGTTTCGTTTGCCTTGAGATTGTTCTCGGGTTAATGATTCATGGGAAATGAATCTTCGGCTTCCTCTTTGATCTCTGATCAAGTTACCGCTCTTAGATATAATTTCATAATTTCAGTTATGCATAAAACTAAGTAAATTGCAAAACTTAAAGGGATCGTTCAACCCAAAAATGAGAACCTCACACTTATGTAAACAAAACCTGTATGAGTTTCTTTTTTCAGATATTTTAAAGAATGTCGGATATACATCCCAGAATACTATGAAAGTCAATGGGAAGTCTGGTTTCAGACATTCTTTAAAATATCATGCAGGTTTGGAACATAAATGTTCATTTTTGGGGTAGCTATCCCTTTAAATGTCTAACAAAAATGAATGCTACACCACATTTCCAAGTGTATTTTAACACAAAATAAGCCAACCAAATCTTTACAAAGTCTTCAAATAGACACCAAAACGCTATCACTCCAAACTAAAGATAATAACAATGATTTGGATTGCTAATCATAAAAAAGTATTGTTGCTAGAAATATTAATACATTGAAATCCGCGTGAATGCATCATGGTTTTACAGTCGCTGCATGGCAACACGTGCATTTTTGGGCATTTAAATAACTTTAATACATATATTTTTATTTTCGTTAACTGAAATATAAAATGGACGATGTTTAAAGTCTTTCGCAACGATTAAAAGATTTAACGTTAAAAGTGACACATCTACTGAGCGGTTCAATGCGATCCATGTACACTACACGATAACATTGTGTGGTATAACCAAGTATGGAGAAGAGAAAAAATCATATAATTTTACCTTATTTCGTTTGGTCGCGCGGACGCGCACGGGATACATTCGACGCGTTACTTCAAGACGTCGCGAAAGACTTCGGTAGTAACATCTCTCGCGTAGAGATCAGTCCGGAGTGTGTGAGAGCCTGTTACACACTGGAGAACATTACTACTGTGACTGTGAGCAGCGAGTGAGTGTGTGTGTGTGTGTGTGTGTGTGTGTGTGTGTATCGCAGTCGCTCCTCCTCTTCCCGAGTGATAGATGTCCAATCCCGGCGGAGGAGGTGATCTTAGGACACGTTTTATTAGCTATAAGTGCTTCGGAAACTCGGTGTGTATGAATGTGACTGCACTGGTATTGAGACACAACACAATGCATGTTTTCATGTTTGTCTAGATTGTGTAATATCCTCCACAGAAAGCAACAACAAACGTATCTCTTTCTTCTCAAGAAGGTTATATTCCAGCTATGACCGAACTGTTTACTGTCACTCAGTTCAGTTTAAAGGGATAGTTCACACATAAATGAACATTAGCCCATGATTTCCTCTCCCTCAGCTCATCTGAGGTGTGTGTGACATTCTTCTCTCAGACGAACACAATCAGAGTTATATTAATAATGCCCTGACTCTTCCAAGCTTTATAATGGCAGTGAATGATGGATGCACTTTTATGATGGATAGATGGACTTTTATGATGGACAGATGCACTTTTATGATGGATGGATGCACCTTTATGATGGATGGATGCACCTTTATGATGGATGGATGCACTTTAATGATGGATAGATGAACTTTTATGATGGACGGATGCACTTTAATGATGGATGGATGCACCTTTATGATGGATGGATGCACTTTAATGATGGATAGATGCACTTTTATGATGGACGGATGCACTTTAATGATGGACAGATGCACTTTTATGATGGACAGATGCACTTTTATGATGGACAGATGCACTTTTATGATGGCTGGATGCATTTTTATGATGGATAGATGCACTTTTATGATGGATGGATGCACTTTTATGATGGATAGATGCACTTTTATGATGGATGGATGCACTTTTATGATGGATAGATGCACTTTTATGATGGACGGATGCACTTTTATGATGGATGGATGCACTTTTATGATGGATGGATGCACTTTTATGATGGATAGATGCACTTTTATGATGGATGGATGCACTTTTATGATGGATAGATGCACTTTTATGATGGACGGATGCACTTTTATGATGGACGGATGCACTTTTATGATGGACAGATGCACTTTTATGATGGATGGATGCACTTTTATGATGGATGGATGCACTTTTATGATGGATAGATGCACTTTTATGATGGACGGATGCTCTTTTATGATGGATGGATGCATTTTTATGATGGATAGATGCACTTTTATGATGGATGGATGCACTTTTATGATGGATGGATGCTCTTTTATGATGGATGGATGCATTTTTATGATGGATAGATGCACTTTTATGATGGACGGATGCTCTTTTATGATGGATGGATGCATTTTTATGATGGATAGATGCACTTTTATGATGGATGGATGCACTTTTATGATGGATGGATGCACTTTTATGATGGACAGATGCACTTTTATGATGGATGGATGCATTTTTAAGATGGATAGATGCAGTTTTATGATGGATGGATGCACTTTTATGATGGATGGATGGATGGATGCACTTTTATGATGGACAGATGCCCTTTTATGATGGATGGATGAACTTTTATGATGGATAGATGCACTTTTATGATGGATAGATGCACTTTTATGATGGATAGATGGATAGATGCACTTTTATGATGGACGGATGCACTTTTATGATGGATGGATGCACTTTTATGATGGATGGATGGATGCACTTTTATGATGGATGGATGCACTTTTATGATGGATAGATGCACTTTTATGATGGATAGATGCACTTTTATGATGGACAGATGCACTTTTATGATGGACAGATGCACTTTTATGATGGATAGATGCACTTTTATGATGGATAGATGCACTTTTATGATGGACGGATGCACTTTTATGATGGATAGATGCACTTTTATGATGGATAGATGCACTTTTATGATGGATAGATGCACTTTTATGATGGACAGATGCACTTTTATGATGGACAGATGCACTTTTATGATGGACAGATGCACTTTTATGATGGATAGATGCACTTTTATGATGGACGGATGCACTTTTATGATGGATAGATGCACTTTTATGATGGACAGATGCACTTTTATGATGGATAGATGCACTTTTATGATGGACAGATGCACTTTTATGATGGATAGATGCACTTTTATGATGGATAGATGCACTTTTATGATGGACAGATGCACTTTTATGATGGACAGATGCACTTTTATGATGGATAGATGCACTTTTATGATGGACAGATGCACTTTTATGATGGACAGATGCACTTTTATGATGGATAGATGCACTTTTATGATGGATAGATAGATGCACTTTTATGATGGACGGATGCACTTTTATGATGGACGGATGCACTTTTATGATGGATAGATGCACTTTTATGATGGACAGATGCACTTTTATGATGGATAGATGCACTTTTATTCGTCTCTCTTCAATTACATAAAGATATCTAAGATGTAGCCTAATACATTTCTTTTTTTTGTGTTAAACACAACAGCAAAAATAAAATCCAAATGAGATTTTAAAAACCGTAAAACTAAATAGCAAGATAAAATAATAATAATAATAACGTTTAGTCAATAAAAAGTAGAAAATACTGTAGTATATTATAGTAAATGTGTTTTTGAACCAAACTATAGTAATTATAGCTACAGTAGCTCAGTATTTATTATTGACTATAGTTAATTCTACAGTATAAATTAACACTATACAATTTACTGTAGTATCTTTACTATATGGTTCAAAAACACTGTTGTATTTCCTGGAGTAATTTTACTATAATATACTATAGTATTTTTTTCATGAGAGTAGCCTATCAATCCATAATGTTTTTTGTGTTTGCCAACACAGAGCATGATGTTATTCTCAGAGTGTACAGTACTGTGACTGTTAATGATGGTCAGACCCCCTGCCAGCACTCAGTGTTCATAATTAATAGAGTTATTAGAGCTTGAACAGCCGTTAACTGTCACAACGCCCTGTTTACACCAGATACATCTGACCATCAAAACAACATCCCTCCATCCCTCCATCCATCTGGAAAACCTGAAGAACAGTGAACTAACTGTAACTGTAAACTCCTTTCTTTAGAGCAGGGCTATTCAATTAGCGGCCCGGCAGCAACCTCTGAGTGGCCCAGCCCATGGTCCCGCCCATAGATAAATATATATATATATATTATAAAGTATTTATTATGTCTATGGTTCCGCCAAAATGTAAAATTGCCAATGAAGACTGTAAGTTTAACCCTGCCTGGACTGACAAATACTTGTTTATTTTACCACCACATCCAATACTGTGCACTTTTTATTTTATGCACTTTGAGATGTTCAAATGTGTGCAAGATGTTTAATTTGTTACAAAAGGAAACGTAATGTTATTTCTAATAACCTACTACTGTGCACTGCTTTGTTGTTCGCACTTTGTGATCAGATAGGTCAGATATGTTGCCTAGGTCAGTTTTTTGTGGAAAAGTGGAAAAATAGGAACTGCCTCAGATTCTGTTCATTTACAATTTTATTGTTTTTTATGCACCTTTTGCTGCGCAAACTGACCAAAGTTAAAAGAGAAACAATGAATAAACCTAATGTTTTTCAATACATTTGTTTGTGTTGGTTTTAAAATTTGCCATTACGAGCTGCTTCGCCGCTAACATGACTGGCCCAGCTAACCTTCTTGATTTGAAAATCTGGCCCAACTGAATTTGTAATTGAATAGCCCTGGTGTATACTATTACATAAAGTGTAAATTATTTAATTATTGCATAAAGTAAAAATGGACAAAAACTCAAAATTACGACAGTGTATACTATTACATTAAAGTGGAAATTATTAAATTATTACATAATGTCAAAATGGACAAAAATTCAAAATTACGACAGTGTATACTATTACATCAAAGTAGAAATTATTCAATTATTACATAAAGTAAAAATTAACAAAAATTCAAAATTACGACAGTGTATACTATTACATAAAAGTGAAAAATATTCAATTATTACATCGTCTTTATTGACAAAAATTCAAAATTACGACAGTGTATACTATTACATAAAAGTGGAAATAATTCAATTATTACATACAGTCAAAATGGACAAAAATTCAAAATTACGACAGTGTATACTATTACATAAAAGTGGGAATGATTGAATTATTACATGAAGTCAAAATGGAGAAAAAAAATAAAATCAAAATTACGACAGTGTATACTATTACATAAAAGTGGAAATTATTCAATTATTACATACAGTCAAAATGGACAAAAAAAATCAAAATTACGACAGTGTATACTATTACATCAAAGTGGAAATTATTCAATTATTACATAAATTAAAAATGGACAAAAATTCAAAATTACGACATTGTATACTATTACATAAAAGTGGAAATTATTCAATTATTACATAATGTCAAAATTAACAAAAATTCAAAATTACGACAGTGTATACTATTACATAAAAGTGGAAATTATTCAATTATTACATAAAGTCTTTATTGACAAAAATTCAAAATTATGACAGTGTATACTATTACATAAAAGTGGAAATTATTCAATTATTACATAAAGTAAAAATGGACAAAAATTCAAAATTACCACAGTGTATACTATTACATCAAAGTGGAAATTATTCAATTATTACATAAAGTCTTTATTGACAAAAATTCAAAATTACAACAGTGTATACTATTACATCAAAGTGGAAATTGTTCAATTATTACATAAAGTCTTTATTGACAAAAATTCAAAATTACAACAGTGTATACTATTACATAAAAGTGGAAATAATTCAATTATTACATAAAGTCAAAATGGACAAAATTCAAAATTACGACAGTGTATACTATTATATCAAAGTAGAAATTATTCAATTATTACATAAAGTAAAAATGGGGAAAAAAATCTAAATTACGACAATGTACACTATTACATAAAAGTGGAAATTATTCAATTATTACATAAAGTAAAAATAAACAAAAATTCAAAATTACGACAGTGTATACTATTACATCAAAGTGGAAATTATTCAATTATTACATAATGTCAAAATTAACAAAAATTCAAAATTACGACAGTGTATACTATTACATCAAAGTGGAAATTATTCAATTATTACATAATGTCAAAATGGACAAAATTCTTAATTACGACAGTGTATACTATTACATAAGAGTGGAAATTATTCAATTACTACATAAAGTCTTTATTGACAAAAATTCAAAATTACAACAGTGTATACTATTACATAAAATTGGAAATTATTCAATTATTACATAATGTCAAAATTAACAAAAATTCAAAATTACAACAGTGTATACTATTACATAAAAGTGGATATTATTCAATTACTACATAAAGTCTTTATTGACAAAATTCAAAATTATGACAGTGTATACTATTACATAAAAGTGGAAATTATTCAATTATTACATAATCTCAAAATTAACAAAAATTCAAAATTACGACAGTGTATACTATTACATAAAAGTGGAAATTATTAAATTATTACATAAAGTAAAAATGGACAAAATTCTAAATTACGACAGTGGAAACTATTACATAAAAGTGGAAATGTTTCAATTTTTACATAAAGTTAAAATGGACTACAAAAATCAAAATTACGACAGTGTATACTATTACATCAAAGAAGAAATTATTCAATTATTACATAAAGTCTTTATTGACATAAATTCAAAATTACAACAGTGTATACTATTACAAAAAAGTGGAAATTATTCAATTACTATATAAAGTCTTTATTGACAAAATTCAAAATTACAACAGTGTATACTATTACATAAAAGTGGAAATTATTCAATTACTACATAAAGTCTTTATTGACAAAATTCAATATTATGACAGTGTATACTATTACATAAAAGTGGAAATAATTCAATTATTACATACAGTCAAAATTATTCAATTACTACATAAAGTCTTTATTGACAAAATTCAATATTATGACAGTGTATACTATTACATAAAAGTGGAAATAATTCAATTATTACATACAGTCAAAATGGACAAAAATTCAAAATTACGACAGTGTATACTATTACATAAAAGTGGGAATGATTGAATTATTACATGAAGTCAAAATGGAGAAAAAAAATAAAATCAAAATTACGACAGTGTATACTATTACATAAAAGTGGAAATTATTCAATTATTACATACAGTCAAAATGGACAAAAAAATCAAAATTACGACAGTGTATACTATTACATCAAAGTAGAAATTATTCAATTATTACATAAAGTAAAAATTAACAAAAATTCAAAATTACGACAGTGTATACTATTACATAAAAGTGAAAAATATTCAATTATTACATCGTCTTTATTGACAAAAATTCAAAATTACGACAGTGTATACTATTACATAAAAGTGGAAATAATTCAATTATTACATACAGTCAAAATGGACAAAAATTCAAAATTACGACAGTGTATACTATTACATAAAAGTGGGAATGATTGAATTATTACATGAAGTCAAAATGGAGAAAAAAAATAAAATCAAAATTACGACAGTGTATACTATTACATAAAAGTGGAAATTATTCAATTATTACATACAGTCAAAATGGACAAAAAAAAATCAAAATTACGACAGTGTATACTATTACATCAAAGTGGAAATTATTCAATTATTACATAAATTAAAAATGGACAAAAATTCAAAATTACGACATTGTATACTATTACATAAAAGTGGAAATTATTCAATTATTACATAATGTCAAAATTAACAAAAATTCAAAATTACGACAGTGTATACTATTACATAAAAGTGGAAATTATTCAATTATTACATAAAGTCTTTATTGACAAAAATTCAAAATTATGACAGTGTATACTATTACATAAAAGTGGAAATTATTCAATTATTACATAAAGTAAAAATGGACAAAAATTCAAAATTACCACAGTGTATACTATTACATCAAAGTGGAAATTATTCAATTATTACATAAAGTCTTTATTGACAAAAATTCAAAATTACAACAGTGTATACTATTACATCAAAGTGGAAATTATTCAATTATTACATAAAGTCTTTATTGACAAAAATTCAAAATTACAACAGTGTATACTATTACATAAAAGTGGAAATAATTCAATTATTACATAAAGTCAAAATGGACAAAATTCAAAATTACGACAGTGTATACTATTATATCAAAGTAGAAATTATTCAATTATTACATAAAGTAAAAATGGGGAAAAAAATCTAAATTACGACAATGTACACTATTACATAAAAGTGGAAATTATTCAATTATTACATAAAGTAAAAATAAACAAAAATTCAAAATTACGACAGTGTATACTATTACATCAAAGTGGAAATTATTCAATTATTACATAATGTCAAAATTAACAAAAATTCAAAATTACGACAGTGTATACTATTACATCAAAGTGGAAATTATTCAATTATTACATAATGTCAAAATGGACAAAATTCTTAATTACGACAGTGTATACTATTACATAAGAGTGGAAATTATTCAATTACTACATAAAGTCTTTATTGACAAAAATTCAAAATTACAACAGTGTATACTATTACATAAAATTGGAAATTATTCAATTATTACATAATGTCAAAATTAACAAAAATTCAAAATTACAACAGTGTATACTATTACATAAAAGTGGATATTATTCAATTACTACATAAAGTCTTTATTGACAAAATTCAAAATTATGACAGTGTATACTATTACATAAAAGTGGAAATTATTCAATTATTACATAATCTCAAAATTAACAAAAATTCAAAATTACGACAGTGTATACTATTACATAAAAGTGGAAATTATTAAATTATTACATAAAGTAAAAATGGACAAAATTCTAAATTACGACAGTGGAAACTATTACATAAAAGTGGAAATGTTTCAATTTTTACATAAAGTTAAAATGGACTACAAAAATCAAAATTACGACAGTGTATACTATTACATCAAAGAAGAAATTATTCAATTATTACATAAAGTCTTTATTGACATAAATTCAAAATTACAACAGTGTATACTATTACAAAAAAGTGGAAATTATTCAATTACTATATAAAGTCTTTATTGACAAAATTCAAAATTACAACAGTGTATACTATTACATAAAAGTGGAAATTATTCAATTACTACATAAAGTCTTTATTGACAAAATTCAATATTATGACAGTGTATACTATTACATAAAAGTGGAAATAATTCAATTATTACATACAGTCAAAATTATTCAATTACTACATAAAGTCTTTATTGACAAAATTCAATATTATGACAGTGTATACTATTACATAAAAGTGGAAATAATTCAATTATTACATACAGTCAAAATGGACAAAAATTCAAAATTACGACAGTGTATACTATTACATAAAAGTGGGAATGATTGAATTATTACATGAAGTCAAAATGGAGAAAAAAAATAAAATCAAAATTACGACAGTGTATACTATTACATAAAAGTGGAAATTATTCAATTATTACATACAGTCAAAATGGACAAAAAAATCAAAATTACGACAGTGTATACTATTACATCAAAGTGGAAATTATTCAATTATTACATAAATAAAAAATGGACAAAAATTCAAAATTACGACAGTGTATACTATTACATAAAAGTGGAAATTATTCAATTATTAAATCGTCTTTGTTGACAAAAATTCAAAATTACGACATTGTACACTATTACATAAAAGTGGAAATTATTCAATTATTACATAATGTCAAAATTAACAAAAATTCAAAATTACGACAGTGTATACTATTACATAAAAGTGGAAATTATTCAATTATTACATAAAATCTTTATTGACAAAAATTCAAAACTACGACAGTGTATACTATTACATAAAAGTGGAAATTATTCAATTATTACATAAAGTCTTTATTGACAAAAATTCAAAATTACAACAGTGGAAACTATTACATAAAAGTGGAAATGTTTCAATTTTTACATAAAGTCAAAATGGACAAAAATCAAAATTACGACAGTGTATACTATTACATCAAAGAAGAAATTATTCAATTATTACATAAAGTCTTTATTGACATAAATTCAAAATTACAACAGTGTATACTATTACAAAAAAGTGGAAATTATTCAATTACTATATAAAGTCTTTATTGACAAAATTCAAAATTACAACAGTGTATACTATTACATAAAAGTGGAAATTATTCAATTACTACATAAAGTCTTTATTGACAAAATTCAATATTATGACAGTGTATACTATTACATAAAAGTGGAAATAATTCAATTATTACATACAGTCAAAATTATTCAATTACTACATAAAGTCTTTATTGACAAAATTCAATATTATGACAGTGTATACTATTACATAAAAGTGGAAATAATTCAATTATTACATACAGTCAAAATGGACAAAAATTCAAAATTACGACAGTGTATACTATTACATAAAAGTGGGAATGATTGAATTATTACATGAAGTCAAAATGGAGAAAAAAAATAAAATCAAAATTACGACAGTGTATACTATTACATAAAAGTGGAAATTATTCAATTATTACATACAGTCAAAATGGACAAAAAAAATCAAAATTACGACAGTGTATACTATTACATCAAAGTGGAAATTATTCAATTATTACATAAATAAAAAATGGACAAAAATTCAAAATTACGACAGTGTATACTATTACATAAAAGTGGAAATTATTCAATTATTAAATCGTCTTTGTTGACAAAAATTCAAAATTACGACATTGTACACTATTACATAAAAGTGGAAATTATTCAATTATTACATAATGTCAAAATTAACAAAAATTCAAAATTACGACAGTGTATACTATTACATAAAAGTGGAAATTATTCAATTATTACATAAAATCTTTATTGACAAAAATTCAAAACTACGACAGTGTATACTATTACATAAAAGTGGAAATTATTCAATTATTACATAAAGTCTTTATTGACAAAAATTCAAAATTACAACAGTGTATACTATTACATAAAAGTGGAAATAATTCAATTATTACATAAAGTCAAAATGGACAAAATTCAAAATTACGACAGTGTATACTATTATATCAAAGTAGAAATTATTCAATTATTACATAAAGTAAAAATGGGGAAAAAAATCTAAATTACGACAATGTACACTATTACATAAAAGTGGAAATTATTCAATTATTACATAAAGTAAAAATAAACAAAAATTCAAAATTACGACAGTGTATACTATTACATCAAAGTGGAAATAATTCAATTATTAAATCGTCTTTGTTGACAAAAATTCAAAATTACGACATTGTATACTATTACATAAAAGTGAAAATTATTCAATTATTAAATCGTCTTTGTTGACAAAAATTCAAAATTACGACATTGTATACTATTACATAAAAGTGGAAATTATTCAATTATTACATAATGTCAAAATTAACAAAAATTCAAAATTACGACAGTGTATACTATTACATAAAAGTGGAAATTATTCAATTATTACATAAAATCTTTATTGACAAAAATTCAAAATTACGACAGTGTATACTATTACATAAAAGTGGAAATTATTCAATTATTACATAAAGTAAAAATGGACAAAAATTCAAAATTACCACAGTGTACTGTATACTATTACATCAAAGTGGAAATTATTCAATTATTACATAAAGTCTTTATTGACAAAAATTCAAAATTACAACAGTGTATACTATTACATAAAAGTGGAAATTATTCAATTATTACATAAAGTCAAAATGGACAAAATTCAAAATTACGACAGTGTATACTATTATATCAAAGTAGAAATTATTCAATTATTACATAAAGTAAAAATGGGGAAAAAAATCTAAATTACGACAATGTACACTATTACATAAAAGTGGAAATTATTCAATTATTACATAATGTCAAAATTAACAAAAATTCAAAATTACGACAGTGTATACTATTACATAAAAGTGGAAATTATTCAATTACTACATAAAGTCTTTATTGACATAAATTCAAAACTACAACAGTGTATACTATTACAAAAAAGTGGAAATTATTCAATTACTATATAAAGTCTTTATTGACAAAATTCAAAATTACAACAGTGTATACTATTACATAAAAGTGGAAATTATTCAATTACTACATAAAGTCTTTATTGACAAAATTCAATATTATGACAGTGTATACTATTACATAAAAGTGGAAATAATTCAATTATTACATACAGTCAAAATGGACAAAAATTCAAAATTACGACAGTGTATACTATTACATAAAAGTGGGAATGATTGAATTATTACATGAAGTCAAAATGGAGAAAAAAAATAAAATCAAAATTACGACAGTGTATACTATTACATAAAAGTGGAAATTATTCAATTATTACATACAGTCAAAATGGACAAAAAAAAACAAAATTACGACAGTGTATACTATTACATAAAAGTGGAAATTATTCAATTATTACATAAAATCTTTATTGACAAAAATTCAAAACTACGACAGTGTATACTATTACATAAAAGTGGAAATTATTCAATTATTACATAAAGTCTTTATTGACAAAAATTCAAAATTACAACAGTGTATACTATTACATAAAAGTGGAAATAATTCAATTATTACATAAAGTCAAAATGGACAAAATTCAAAATTACGACAGTGTATACTATTATATCAAAGTAGAAATTATTCAATTATTACATAAAGTAAAAATAAACAAAAATTCAAAATTACGACAGTGTATACTATTACATCAAAGTGGAAATAATTCAATTATTACATACAGTCAAAATGGACAAAAATTAAAAATTACGACAGTGTATACTATTACATAAAAGTGGGAATGATTGAATTATTACATGAAGTCAAAATGGAGAAAAAAAATAAAATCAAAATTACGACAGTGTATACTATTACATAAAAGTGGAAATTATTCAATATTACATACAGTCAATATGGACAAAAAAAATCAAAATTACGACAGTGTATACTATTACATAAAAGTGGGAATGATTGAATTATTACATGAAGTCAAAATGGAGAAAAAAAATAAAATCAAAATTACGACAGTGTATACTATTACATCAAAGTGGAAATTATTCAATTATTACATAAATTAAAAATGGACAAAAATTCAAAATTACGACAGTGTATACTATTACATAAAAGTGAAAATTATTCAATTATTAAATCATCTTTGTTGACAAAAATTCAAAATTACGACATTGTATACTATTACATAAAAGTGGAAATTATTCAATTATTACATAATGTCAAAATTAACAAAAATTCAAAATTACGACAGTGTATACTATTACATAAAAGTGGAAATTATTCAATTATTACATAAAATCTTTATTGACAAAAATTCAAAACTACGACAGTGTATACTATTACATAAAAGTGGAAATTATTCAATTATTACATAAAGTCTTTATTGACAAAAATTCAAAATTACAACAGTGTATACTATTACATAAAAGTGGAAATAATTCAATTATTACATAAAGTCAAAATGGACAAAATTCAAAATTACGACATTGTATACTATTACATAAAAGTGAAATTTATTCAATTATTAAATCGTCTTTGTTGACAAAAATTCAAAATTACGACATTGTATACTATTACATAAAAGTGGAAATTATTCAATTATTACATAATGTCAAAATTAACAAAAATTCAAAATTACGACAGTGTATACTATTACATAAAAGTGGAAATTATTCAATTATTACATAAAATCTTTATTGACAAAAATTCAAAATTACGACAGTGTATACTATTACATAAAAGTGGAAATTATTCAATTATTACATAAAGTAAAAATGGACAAAAATTCAAAATTACCACAGTGTACTGTATACTATTACATCAAAGTGGAAATTATTCAATTATTACATAAAGTCTTTATTGACAAAAATTCAAAATTACAACAGTGTATACTATTACATAAAAGTGGAAATAATTCAATTATTACATAAAGTCAAAATGGACAAAATTCAAAATTACGACAGTGTATACTATTATATCAAAGTAGAAATTATTCAATTATTACATAAAGTAAAAATGGGGAAAAAAATCTAAATTACGACAATGTACACTATTACATAAAAGTGGAAATTATTCAATTATTACATAAAGTAAAAATAAACAAAAATTCAAAATTACGACAGTGTATACTATTACATCAAAGTGGAAATTATTCAATTATTACATAATGTCAAAATTAACAAAAATTCAAAATTACGACAGTGTATACTATTACATCAAAGTGGAAATTATTCAATTATTACATAATGTCAAAATGGACAAAATTCTTAATTACGACAGTGTATACTATTACATAAGAGTGGAAATTATTCAATTACTACATAAAGTCTTTATTGACAAAAATTCTAAATTACAACAGTGTATACAATTACATAAAAGTGGAAATTATTCAATTACTACATAAAGTCTTTATTGACAAAAATTCAAAATTACAACAGTGTATACTATTACATAAAATTGGAAATTATTCAATTATTACATAATGTCAAAATTAACAAAAATTCAAAATTACAACAGTGTATACTATTACATAAAAGTGGATATTATTCAATTACTACATAAAGTCTTTATTGACAAAATTCAAAATTATGACAGTGTATACTATTACATAAAAGTGGAAATTATTCAATTATTACATAATCTCAAAATTAACAAAAATTCAAAATTACGACAGTGTATACTATTACATAAAAGTGGAAATTATTAAATTATTACATAAAGTAAAAATGGACAAAAATTCTAAATTACGACAGTGGAAACTATTACATAAAAGTGGAAATGTTTCAATTTTTACATAAAGTTAAAATGGACTACAAAAATCAAAATTACGACAGTGTATACTATTACATCAAAGTAGAAATTATTCAATTATTACATAAAGTCTTTATTGACATAAATTCAAAATTACAACAGTGTATACTATTACAAAAAAGTGGAAATTATTCAATTACTATATAAAGTCTTTATTGACAAAATTCAAAATTACAACAGTGTATACTATTACATAAAAGTGGAAATTATTCAATTACTACATAAAGTCTTTATTGACAAAATTCAATATTATGACAGTGTATACTATTACATAAAAGTGGAAATAATTCAATTATTACATACAGTCAAAATGGACAAAAATTCAAAATTACGACAGTGTATACTATTACATAAAAGTGGGAATGATTGAATTATTACATGAAGTCAAAATGGAGAAAAAAAATAAAATCAAAATTACGACAGTGTATACTATTACATAAAAGTGGAAATTATTCAATTATTACATACAGTCAAAATGGACAAAAAAATCAAAATTACGACAGTGTATACTATTACATCAAAGTGGAAATTATTCAATTATTACATAAATAAAAAATGGACAAAAATTCAAAATTACGACAGTGTATACTATTACATAAAAGTGGAAATTATTCAATTATTAAATCGTCTTTGTTGACAAAAATTCAAAATTACGACATTGTACACTATTACATAAAAGTGGAAATTATTCAATTATTACATAATGTCAAAATTAACAAAAATTCAAAATTACGACAGTGTATACTATTACATAAAAGTGGAAATTATTCAATTATTACATAAAATCTTTATTGACAAAAATTCAAAACTACGACAGTGTATACTATTACATAAAAGTGGAAATTATTCAATTATTACATAAAGTCTTTATTGACAAAAATTCAAAATTACAACAGTGTATACTATTACATAAAAGTGGAAATAATTCAATTATTACATAAAGTCAAAATGGACAAAATTCAAAATTACGACAGTGTATACTATTATATCAAAGTAGAAATTATTCAATTATTACATAAAGTAAAAATGGGGAAAAAAATCTAAATTACGACAATGTACACTATTACATAAAAGTGGAAATTATTCAATTATTACATAAAGTAAAAATAAACAAAAATTCAAAATTACGACAGTGTATACTATTACATCAAAGTGGAAATAATTCAATTATTAAATCGTCTTTGTTGACAAAAATTCAAAATTACGACATTGTATACTATTACATAAAAGTGAAAATTATTCAATTATTAAATCGTCTTTGTTGACAAAAATTCAAAATTACGACATTGTATACTATTACATAAAAGTGGAAATTATTCAATTATTACATAATGTCAAAATTAACAAAAATTCAAAATTACGACAGTGTATACTATTACATAAAAGTGGAAATTATTCAATTATTACATAAAATCTTTATTGACAAAAATTCAAAATTACGACAGTGTATACTATTACATAAAAGTGGAAATTATTCAATTATTACATAAAGTAAAAATGGACAAAAATTCAAAATTACCACAGTGTACTGTATACTATTACATCAAAGTGGAAATTATTCAATTATTACATAAAGTCTTTATTGACAAAAATTCAAAATTACAACAGTGTATACTATTACATAAAAGTGGAAATAATTCAATTATTACATAAAGTCAAAATGGACAAAATTCAAAATTACGACAGTGTATACTATTATATCAAAGTAGAAATTATTCAATTATTACATAAAGTAAAAATGGGGAAAAAAATCTAAATTACGACAATGTACACTATTACATAAAAGTGGAAATTATTCAATTATTACATAAAGTAAAAATAAACAAAAATTCAAAATTACGACAGTGTATACTATTACATCAAAGTGGAAATAATTCAATTATTACATACAGTCAAAATGGACAAAAATTAAAAATTACGACAGTGTATACTATTACATAAAAGTGGGAATGATTGAATTATTACATGAAGTCAAAATGGAGAAAAAAAATAAAATCAAAATTACGACAGTGTATACTATTACATAAAAGTGGAAATTATTCAATATTACATACAGTCAAAATGGACAAAAAAAATCAAAATTACGACAGTGTATACTATTACATAAAAGTGGGAATGATTGAATTATTACATGAAGTCAAAATGGAGAAAAAAAATAAAATCAAAATTACGACAGTGTATACTATTACATCAAAGTGGAAATTATTCAATTATTACATAAATTAAAAATGGACAAAAATTCAAAATTACGACAGTGTATACTATTACATAAAAGTGAAAATTATTCAATTATTAAATCATCTTTGTTGACAAAAATTCAAAATTACGACATTGTATACTATTACATAAAAGTGGAAATTATTCAATTATTACATAATGTCAAAATTAACAAAAATTCAAAATTACGACAGTGTATACTATTACATAAAAGTGGAAATTATTCAATTATTACATAAAATCTTTATTGACAAAAATTCAAAACTACGACAGTGTATACTATTACATAAAAGTGGAAATTATTCAATTATTACATAAAGTCTTTATTGACAAAAATTCAAAATTACAACAGTGTATACTATTACATAAAAGTGGAAATAATTCAATTATTACATAAAGTCAAAATGGACAAAATTCAAAATTACGACATTGTATACTATTACATAAAAGTGAAATTTATTCAATTATTAAATCGTCTTTGTTGACAAAAATTCAAAATTACGACATTGTATACTATTACATAAAAGTGGAAATTATTCAATTATTACATAATGTCAAAATTAACAAAAATTCAAAATTACGACAGTGTATACTATTACATAAAAGTGGAAATTATTCAATTATTACATAAAATCTTTATTGACAAAAATTCAAAATTACGACAGTGTATACTATTACATAAAAGTGGAAATTATTCAATTATTACATAAAGTAAAAATGGACAAAAATTCAAAATTACCACAGTGTACTGTATACTATTACATCAAAGTGGAAATTATTCAATTATTACATAAAGTCTTTATTGACAAAAATTCAAAATTACAACAGTGTATACTATTACATAAAAGTGGAAATAATTCAATTATTACATAAAGTCAAAATGGACAAAATTCAAAATTACGACAGTGTATACTATTATATCAAAGTAGAAATTATTCAATTATTACATAAAGTAAAAATGGGGAAAAAAATCTAAATTACGACAATGTACACTATTACATAAAAGTGGAAATTATTCAATTATTACATAAAGTAAAAATAAACAAAAATTCAAAATTACGACAGTGTATACTATTACATCAAAGTGGAAATTATTCAATTATTACATAATGTCAAAATTAACAAAAATTCAAAATTACGACAGTGTATACTATTACATCAAAGTGGAAATTATTCAATTATTACATAATGTCAAAATGGACAAAATTCTTAATTACGACAGTGTATACTATTACATAAGAGTGGAAATTATTCAATTACTACATAAAGTCTTTATTGACAAAAATTCTAAATTACAACAGTGTATACAATTACATAAAAGTGGAAATTATTCAATTACTACATAAAGTCTTTATTGACAAAAATTCAAAATTACAACAGTGTATACTATTACATAAAATTGGAAATTATTCAATTATTACATAATGTCAAAATTAACAAAAATTCAAAATTACAACAGTGTATACTATTACATAAAAGTGGATATTATTCAATTACTACATAAAGTCTTTATTGACAAAATTCAAAATTATGACAGTGTATACTATTACATAAAAGTGGAAATTATTCAATTATTACATAATCTCAAAATTAACAAAAATTCAAAATTACGACAGTGTATACTATTACATAAAAGTGGAAATTATTAAATTATTACATAAAGTAAAAATGGACAAAAATTCTAAATTACGACAGTGGAAACTATTACATAAAAGTGGAAATGTTTCAATTTTTACATAAAGTTAAAATGGACTACAAAAATCAAAATTACGACAGTGTATACTATTACATCAAAGTAGAAATTATTCAATTATTACATAAAGTCTTTATTGACATAAATTCAAAATTACAACAGTGTATACTATTACAAAAAAGTGGAAATTATTCAATTACTATATAAAGTCTTTATTGACAAAATTCAAAATTACAACAGTGTATACTATTACATAAAAGTGGAAATTATTCAATTACTACATAAAGTCTTTATTGACAAAATTCAATATTATGACAGTGTATACTATTACATAAAAGTGGAAATAATTCAATTATTACATACAGTCAAAATGGACAAAAATTCAAAATTACGACAGTGTATACTATTACATAAAAGTGGGAATGATTGAATTATTACATGAAGTCAAAATGGAGAAAAAAAATAAAATCAAAATTACGACAGTGTATACTATTACATAAAAGTGGAAATTATTCAATTATTACATACAGTCAAAATGGACAAAAAAATCAAAATTACGACAGTGTATACTATTACATCAAAGTGGAAATTATTCAATTATTACATAAATAAAAAATGGACAAAAATTCAAAATTACGACAGTGTATACTATTACATAAAAGTGGAAATTATTCAATTATTAAATCGTCTTTGTTGACAAAAATTCAAAATTACGACATTGTACACTATTACATAAAAGTGGAAATTATTCAATTATTACATAATGTCAAAATTAACAAAAATTCAAAATTACGACAGTGTATACTATTACATAAAAGTGGAAATTATTCAATTATTACATAAAATCTTTATTGACAAAAATTCAAAACTACGACAGTGTATACTATTACATAAAAGTGGAAATTATTCAATTATTACATAAAGTCTTTATTGACAAAAATTCAAAATTACAACAGTGTATACTATTACATAAAAGTGGAAATAATTCAATTATTACATAAAGTCAAAATGGACAAAATTCAAAATTACGACAGTGTATACTATTATATCAAAGTAGAAATTATTCAATTATTACATAAAGTAAAAATGGGGAAAAAAATCTAAATTACGACAATGTACACTATTACATAAAAGTGGAAATTATTCAATTATTACATAAAGTAAAAATAAACAAAAATTCAAAATTACGACAGTGTATACTATTACATAAAAGTGGGAATGATTGAATTATTACATGAAGTCAAAATGGAGAAAAAAAATAAAATCAAAATTACGACAGTGTATACTATTACATAAAAGTGGAAATTATTCAATTATTACATACAGTCAAAATGGACAAAAAAAATCAAAATTACGACAGTGTATACTATTACATCAAAGTGGAAATTATTCAATTATTACATAAATTAAAAATGGACAAAAATTCAAAATTACGACAGTGTATACTATTACATCAAAGTGGAAATAATTCAATTATTAAATCGTCTTTGTTGACAAAAATTCAAAATTACGACATTGTATACTATTACATAAAAGTGAAAATTATTCAATTATTAAATCGTCTTTGTTGACAAAAATTCAAAATTACGACATTGTATACTATTACATAAAAGTGGAAATTATTCAATTATTACATAATGTCAAAATTAACAAAAATTCAAAATTACGACAGTGTATACTATTACATAAAAGTGGAAATTATTCAATTATTACATAAAATCTTTATTGACAAAAATTCAAAATTACGACAGTGTATACTATTACATAAAAGTGGAAATTATTCAATTATTACATAAAGTAAAAATGGACAAAAATTCAAAATTACCACAGTGTACTGTATACTATTACATCAAAGTGGAAATTATTCAATTATTACATAAAGTCTTTATTGACAAAAATTCAAAATTACAACAGTGTATACTATTACATAAAAGTGGAAATAATTCAATTATTACATAAAGTCAAAATGGACAAAATTCAAAATTACGACAGTGTATACTATTATATCAAAGTAGAAATTATTCAATTATTACATAAAGTAAAAATGGGGAAAAAAATCTAAATTACGACAATGTACACTATTACATAAAAGTGGAAATTATTCAATTATTACATAAAGTAAAAATAAACAAAAATTCAAAATTACGACAGTGTATACTATTACATCAAAGTGGAAATTATTCAATTATTACATAGTGTCAAAATTAACAAAAATTCAAAATTACGACAGTGTATACTATTACATCAAAGTGGAAATTATTCAATTATTTCATAATGTCAAAATGGACAAAATTCTTAATTACGACAGTGTATACTATTACATAAGAGTGGAAATTATTCAATTACTACATAAAGTCTTTATTGACAAAAATTCTAAATTACAACAGTGTATACAATTACATAAAAGTGGAAATTATTCAATTACTACATAAAGTCTTTATTGACAAAAATTCAAAATTACAACAGTGTATACTATTACATAAAATTGGAAATTATTCAATTATTACATAATGTCAAAATTAACAAAAATTCAAAATTACAACAGTGTATACTATTACATAAAAGTGGATATTATTCAATTACTACATAAAGTCTTTATTGACAAAATTCAAAATTATGACAGTGTATACTATTACATAAAAGTGGAAATTATTCAATTATTACATAATCTCAAAATTAACAAAAATTCAAAATTACGACAGTGTATACTATTACATAAAAGTGGAAATTATTAAATTATTACATAAAGTAAAAATGGACAAAAATTCTAAATTACGACAGTGGAAACTATTACATAAAAGTGGAAATGTTTCAATTTTTACATAAAGTTAAAATGGACTACAAAAATCAAAATTACGACAGTGTATACTATTACATCAAAGTAGAAATTATTCAATTATTACATAAAGTCTTTATTGACATAAATTCAAAATTACAACAGTGTATACTATTACAAAAAAGTGGAAATTATTCAATTACTATATAAAGTCTTTATTGACAAAATTCAAAATTACAACAGTGTATACTATTACATAAAAGTGGAAATTATTCAATTACTACATAAAGTCTTTATTGACAAAATTCAATATTATGACAGTGTATACTATTACATAAAAGTGGAAATAATTCAATTATTACATACAGTCAAAATGGACAAAAATTCAAAATTACGACAGTGTATACTATTACATAAAAGTGGGAATGATTGAATTATTACATGAAGTCAAAATGGAGAAAAAAAATAAAATCAAAATTACGACAGTGTATACTATTACATAAAAGTGGAAATTATTCAATTATTACATACAGTCAAAATGGACAAAAAAAATCAAAATTACGACAGTGTATACTATTACATCAAAGTGGAAATTATTCAATTATTACATAAATTAAAAATGGACAAAAATTCAAAATTACGACATTGTATACTATTACATAAAAGTGGAAATTATTCAATTATTACATAATGTCAAAATTAACAAAAATTCAAAATTACGACAGTGTATACTATTACATAAAAGTGGAAATTATTCAATTATTACATAAAGTCTTTATTGACAAAAATTCAAAATTATGACAGTGTATACTATTACATAAAAGTGGAAATTATTCAATTATTACATAAAGTAAAAATGGACAAAAATTCAAAATTACCACAGTGTATACTATTACATCAAAGTGGAAATTATTCAATTATTACATAAAGTCTTTATTGACAAAAATTCAAAATTACAACAGTGTATACTATTACATCAAAGTGGAAATTATTCAATTATTACATAAAGTCTTTATTGACAAAAATTCAAAATTACAACAGTGTATACTATTACATAAAAGTGGAAATAATTCAATTATTACATAAAGTCAAAATGGACAAAATTCAAAATTACGACAGTGTATACTATTATATCAAAGTAGAAATTATTCAATTATTACATAAAGTAAAAATGGGGAAAAAAATCTAAATTACGACAATGTACACTATTACATAAAAGTGGAAATTATTCAATTATTACATAAAGTAAAAATAAACAAAAATTCAAAATTACGACAGTGTATACTATTACATCAAAGTGGAAATTATTCAATTATTACATAATGTCAAAATTAACAAAAATTCAAAATTACGACAGTGTATACTATTACATCAAAGTGGAAATTATTCAATTATTACATAATGTCAAAATGGACAAAATTCTTAATTACGACAGTGTATACTATTACATAAGAGTGGAAATTATTCAATTACTACATAAATTCTTTATTGACAAAAATTCAAAATTACAACAGTGTATACTATTACATAAAATTGGAAATTATTCAATTATTACATAATGTCAAAATTAACAAAAATTCAAAATTACAACAGTGTATACTATTACATAAAAGTGGATATTATTCAATTACTACATAAAGTCTTTATTGACAAAATTCAAAATTATGACAGTGTATACTATTACATAAAAGTGGAAATTATTCAATTATTACATAATCTCAAAATTAACAAAAATTCAAAATTACGACAGTGTATACTATTACATAAAAGTGGAAATTATTAAATTATTACATAAAGTAAAAATGGACAAAATTCTAAATTACGACAGTGGAAACTATTACATAAAAGTGGAAATGTTTCAATTTTTACATAAAGTTAAAATGGACTACAAAAATCAAAATTACGACAGTGTATACTATTACATCAAAGAAGAAATTATTCAATTATTACATAAAGTCTTTATTGACATAAATTCAAAATTACAACAGTGTATACTATTACAAAAAAGTGGAAATTATTCAATTACTATATAAAGTCTTTATTGACAAAATTCAAAATTACAACAGTGTATACTATTACATAAAAGTGGAAATTATTCAATTACTACATAAAGTCTTTATTGACAAAATTCAATATTATGACAGTGTATACTATTACATAAAAGTGGAAATAATTCAATTATTACATACAGTCAAAATTATTCAATTACTACATAAAGTCTTTATTGACAAAATTCAATATTATGACAGTGTATACTATTACATAAAAGTGGAAATAATTCAATTATTACATACAGTCAAAATGGACAAAAATTCAAAATTACGACAGTGTATACTATTACATAAAAGTGGGAATGATTGAATTATTACATGAAGTCAAAATGGAGAAAAAAAATAAAATCAAAATTACGACAGTGTATACTATTACATAAAAGTGGAAATTATTCAATTATTACATACAGTCAAAATGGACAAAAAAATCAAAATTACGACAGTGTATACTATTACATCAAAGTAGAAATTATTCAATTATTACATAAAGTAAAAATTAACAAAAATTCAAAATTACGACAGTGTATACTATTACATAAAAGTGAAAAATATTCAATTATTACATCGTCTTTATTGACAAAAATTCAAAATTACGACAGTGTATACTATTACATAAAAGTGGAAATAATTCAATTATTACATACAGTCAAAATGGACAAAAATTCAAAATTACGACAGTGTATACTATTACATAAAAGTGGGAATGATTGAATTATTACATGAAGTCAAAATGGAGAAAAAAAATAAAATCAAAATTACGACAGTGTATACTATTACATAAAAGTGGAAATTATTCAATTATTACATACAGTCAAAATGGACAAAAAAAATCAAAATTACGACAGTGTATACTATTACATCAAAGTGGAAATTATTCAATTATTACATAAATTAAAAATGGACAAAAATTCAAAATTACGACATTGTATACTATTACATAAAAGTGGAAATTATTCAATTATTACATAATGTCAAAATTAACAAAAATTCAAAATTACGACAGTGTATACTATTACATAAAAGTGGAAATTATTCAATTATTACATAAAGTCTTTATTGACAAAAATTCAAAATTATGACAGTGTATACTATTACATAAAAGTGGAAATTATTCAATTATTACATAAAGTAAAAATGGACAAAAATTCAAAATTACCACAGTGTATACTATTACATCAAAGTGGAAATTATTCAATTATTACATAAAGTCTTTATTGACAAAAATTCAAAATTACAACAGTGTATACTATTACATCAAAGTGGAAATTATTCAATTATTACATAAAGTCTTTATTGACAAAAATTCAAAATTACAACAGTGTATACTATTACATAAAAGTGGAAATAATTCAATTATTACATAAAGTCAAAATGGACAAAATTCAAAATTACGACAGTGTATACTATTATATCAAAGTAGAAATTATTCAATTATTACATAAAGTAAAAATGGGGAAAAAAATCTAAATTACGACAATGTACACTATTACATAAAAGTGGAAATTATTCAATTATTACATAAAGTAAAAATAAACAAAAATTCAAAATTACGACAGTGTATACTATTACATCAAAGTGGAAATTATTCAATTATTACATAATGTCAAAATTAACAAAAATTCAAAATTACGACAGTGTATACTATTACATCAAAGTGGAAATTATTCAATTATTACATAATGTCAAAATGGACAAAATTCTTAATTACGACAGTGTATACTATTACATAAGAGTGGAAATTATTCAATTACTACATAAAGTCTTTATTGACAAAAATTCAAAATTACAACAGTGTATACTATTACATAAAATTGGAAATTATTCAATTATTACATAATGTCAAAATTAACAAAAATTCAAAATTACAACAGTGTATACTATTACATAAAAGTGGATATTATTCAATTACTACATAAAGTCTTTATTGACAAAATTCAAAATTATGACAGTGTATACTATTACATAAAAGTGGAAATTATTCAATTATTACATAATCTCAAAATTAACAAAAATTCAAAATTACGACAGTGTATACTATTACATAAAAGTGGAAATTATTAAATTATTACATAAAGTAAAAATGGACAAAATTCTAAATTACGACAGTGGAAACTATTACATAAAAGTGGAAATGTTTCAATTTTTACATAAAGTTAAAATGGACTACAAAAATCAAAATTACGACAGTGTATACTATTACATCAAAGAAGAAATTATTCAATTATTACATAAAGTCTTTATTGACATAAATTCAAAATTACAACAGTGTATACTATTACAAAAAAGTGGAAATTATTCAATTACTATATAAAGTCTTTATTGACAAAATTCAAAATTACAACAGTGTATACTATTACATAAAAGTGGAAATTATTCAATTACTACATAAAGTCTTTATTGACAAAATTCAATATTATGACAGTGTATACTATTACATAAAAGTGGAAATAATTCAATTATTACATACAGTCAAAATTATTCAATTACTACATAAAGTCTTTATTGACAAAATTCAATATTATGACAGTGTATACTATTACATAAAAGTGGAAATAATTCAATTATTACATACAGTCAAAATGGACAAAAATTCAAAATTACGACAGTGTATACTATTACATAAAAGTGGGAATGATTGAATTATTACATGAAGTCAAAATGGAGAAAAAAAATAAAATCAAAATTACGACAGTGTATACTATTACATAAAAGTGGAAATTATTCAATTATTACATACAGTCAAAATGGACAAAAAAATCAAAATTACGACAGTGTATACTATTACATCAAAGTGGAAATTATTCAATTATTACATAAATAAAAAATGGACAAAAATTCAAAATTACGACAGTGTATACTATTACATAAAAGTGGAAATTATTCAATTATTAAATCGTCTTTGTTGACAAAAATTCAAAATTACGACATTGTACACTATTACATAAAAGTGGAAATTATTCAATTATTACATAATGTCAAAATTAACAAAAATTCAAAATTACGACAGTGTATACTATTACATAAAAGTGGAAATTATTCAATTATTACATAAAATCTTTATTGACAAAAATTCAAAACTACGACAGTGTATACTATTACATAAAAGTGGAAATTATTCAATTATTACATAAAGTCTTTATTGACAAAAATTCAAAATTACAACAGTGGAAACTATTACATAAAAGTGGAAATGTTTCAATTTTTACATAAAGTTAAAATGGACTACAAAAATCAAAATTACGACAGTGTATACTATTACATCAAAGAAGAAATTATTCAATTATTACATAAAGTCTTTATTGACATAAATTCAAAATTACAACAGTGTATACTATTACAAAAAAGTGGAAATTATTCAATTACTATATAAAGTCTTTATTGACAAAATTCAAAATTACAACAGTGTATACTATTACATAAAAGTGGAAATTATTCAATTACTACATAAAGTCTTTATTGACAAAATTCAATATTATGACAGTGTATACTATTACATAAAAGTGGAAATAATTCAATTATTACATACAGTCAAAATTATTCAATTACTACATAAAGTCTTTATTGACAAAATTCAATATTATGACAGTGTATACTATTACATAAAAGTGGAAATAATTCAATTATTACATACAGTCAAAATGGACAAAAATTCTAAATTACGACAGTGTATACTATTACATAAAAGTGGGAATGATTGAATTATTACATGAAGTCAAAATGGAGAAAAAAAATAAAATCAAAATTACGACAGTGTATACTATTACATAAAAGTGGAAATTATTCAATTATTACATACAGTCAAAATGGACAAAAAAAATCAAAATTACGACAGTGTATACTATTACATCAAAGTGGAAATTATTCAATTATTACATAAATAAAAAATGGACAAAAATTCAAAATTACGACAGTGTATACTATTACATAAAAGTGGAAATTATTCAATTATTAAATCGTCTTTGTTGACAAAAATTCAAAATTACGACATTGTACACTATTACATAAAAGTGGAAATTATTCAATTATTACATAATGTCAAAATTAACAAAAATTCAAAATTACGACAGTGTATACTATTACATAAAAGTGGAAATTATTCAATTATTACATAAAATCTTTATTGACAAAAATTCAAAACTACGACAGTGTATACTATTACATAAAAGTGGAAATTATTCAATTATTACATAAAGTCTTTATTGACAAAAATTCAAAATTACAACAGTGTATACTATTACATAAAAGTGGAAATAATTCAATTATTACATAAAGTCAAAATGGACAAAATTCAAAATTACGACAGTGTATACTATTATATCAAAGTAGAAATTATTCAATTATTACATAAAGTAAAAATGGGGAAAAAAATCTAAATTACGACAATGTACACTATTACATAAAAGTGGAAATTATTCAATTATTACATAAAGTAAAAATAAACAAAAATTCAAAATTACGACAGTGTATACTATTACATCAAAGTGGAAATAATTCAATTATTAAATCGTCTTTGTTGACAAAAATTCAAAATTACGACATTGTATACTATTACATAAAAGTGAAAATTATTCAATTATTAAATCGTCTTTGTTGACAAAAATTCAAAATTACGACAGTGTATACTATTACATCAAAGTGGAAATTATTCAATTATTACATAATGTCAAAATTAACAAAAATTCAAAATTACGACAGTGTATACTATTACATCAAAGTGGAAATTATTCAATTATTACATAATGTCAAAATGGACAAAATTCTTAATTACGACAGTGTATACTATTACATAAGAGTGGAAATTATTCAATTACTACATAAATTCTTTATTGACAAAAATTCAAAATTACAACAGTGTATACTATTACATAAAATTGGAAATTATTCAATTATTACATAATGTCAAAATTAACAAAAATTCAAAATTACAACAGTGTATACTATTACATAAAAGTGGATATTATTCAATTACTACATAAAGTCTTTATTGACAAAATTCAAAATTATGACAGTGTATACTATTACATAAAAGTGGAAATTATTCAATTATTACATAATCTCAAAATTAACAAAAATTCAAAATTACGACAGTGTATACTATTACATAAAAGTGGAAATTATTAAATTATTACATAAAGTAAAAATGGACAAAATTCTAAATTACGACAGTGGAAACTATTACATAAAAGTGGAAATGTTTCAATTTTTACATAAAGTTAAAATGGACTACAAAAATCAAAATTACGACAGTGTATACTATTACATCAAAGAAGAAATTATTCAATTATTACATAAAGTCTTTATTGACATAAATTCAAAATTACAACAGTGTATACTATTACAAAAAAGTGGAAATTATTCAATTACTATATAAAGTCTTTATTGACAAAATTCAAAATTACAACAGTGTATACTATTACATAAAAGTGGAAATTATTCAATTACTACATAAAGTCTTTATTGACAAAATTCAATATTATGACAGTGTATACTATTACATAAAAGTGGAAATAATTCAATTATTACATACAGTCAAAATTATTCAATTACTACATAAAGTCTTTATTGACAAAATTCAATATTATGACAGTGTATACTATTACATAAAAGTGGAAATAATTCAATTATTACATACAGTCAAAATGGACAAAAATTCAAAATTACGACAGTGTATACTATTACATAAAAGTGGGAATGATTGAATTATTACATGAAGTCAAAATGGAGAAAAAAAATAAAATCAAAATTACGACAGTGTATACTATTACATAAAAGTGGAAATTATTCAATTATTACATACAGTCAAAATGGACAAAAAAATCAAAATTACGACAGTGTATACTATTACATCAAAGTAGAAATTATTCAATTATTACATAAAGTAAAAATTAACAAAAATTCAAAATTACGACAGTGTATACTATTACATAAAAGTGAAAAATATTCAATTATTACATCGTCTTTATTGACAAAAATTCAAAATTACGACAGTGTATACTATTACATAAAAGTGGAAATAATTCAATTATTACATACAGTCAAAATGGACAAAAATTCAAAATTACGACAGTGTATACTATTACATAAAAGTGGGAATGATTGAATTATTACATGAAGTCAAAATGGAGAAAAAAAATAAAATCAAAATTACGACAGTGTATACTATTACATAAAAGTGGAAATTATTCAATTATTACATACAGTCAAAATGGACAAAAAAAATCAAAATTACGACAGTGTATACTATTACATCAAAGTGGAAATTATTCAATTATTACATAAATTAAAAATGGACAAAAATTCAAAATTACGACATTGTATACTATTACATAAAAGTGGAAATTATTCAATTATTACATAATGTCAAAATTAACAAAAATTCAAAATTACGACAGTGTATACTATTACATAAAAGTGGAAATTATTCAATTATTACATAAAGTCTTTATTGACAAAAATTCAAAATTATGACAGTGTATACTATTACATAAAAGTGGAAATTATTCAATTATTACATAAAGTAAAAATGGACAAAAATTCAAAATTACCACAGTGTATACTATTACATCAAAGTGGAAATTATTCAATTATTACATAAAGTCTTTATTGACAAAAATTCAAAATTACAACAGTGTATACTATTACATCAAAGTGGAAATTATTCAATTATTACATAAAGTCTTTATTGACAAAAATTCAAAATTACAACAGTGTATACTATTACATAAAAGTGGAAATAATTCAATTATTACATAAAGTCAAAATGGACAAAATTCAAAATTACGACAGTGTATACTATTATATCAAAGTAGAAATTATTCAATTATTACATAAAGTAAAAATGGGGAAAAAAATCTAAATTACGACAATGTACACTATTACATAAAAGTGGAAATTATTCAATTATTACATAAAGTAAAAATAAACAAAAATTCAAAATTACGACAGTGTATACTATTACATCAAAGTGGAAATTATTCAATTATTACATAATGTCAAAATTAACAAAAATTCAAAATTACGACAGTGTATACTATTACATCAAAGTGGAAATTATTCAATTATTACATAATGTCAAAATGGACAAAATTCTTAATTACGACAGTGTATACTATTACATAAGAGTGGAAATTATTCAATTACTACATAAAGTCTTTATTGACAAAAATTCAAAATTACAACAGTGTATACTATTACATAAAATTGGAAATTATTCAATTATTACATAATGTCAAAATTAACAAAAATTCAAAATTACAACAGTGTATACTATTACATAAAAGTGGATATTATTCAATTACTACATAAAGTCTTTATTGACAAAATTCAAAATTATGACAGTGTATACTATTACATAAAAGTGGAAATTATTCAATTATTACATAATCTCAAAATTAACAAAAATTCAAAATTACGACAGTGTATACTATTACATAAAAGTGGAAATTATTAAATTATTACATAAAGTAAAAATGGACAAAATTCTAAATTACGACAGTGGAAACTATTACATAAAAGTGGAAATGTTTCAATTTTTACATAAAGTTAAAATGGACTACAAAAATCAAAATTACGACAGTGTATACTATTACATCAAAGAAGAAATTATTCAATTATTACATAAAGTCTTTATTGACATAAATTCAAAATTACAACAGTGTATACTATTACAAAAAAGTGGAAATTATTCAATTACTATATAAAGTCTTTATTGACAAAATTCAAAATTACAACAGTGTATACTATTACATAAAAGTGGAAATTATTCAATTACTACATAAAGTCTTTATTGACAAAATTCAATATTATGACAGTGTATACTATTACATAAAAGTGGAAATAATTCAATTATTACATACAGTCAAAATTATTCAATTACTACATAAAGTCTTTATTGACAAAATTCAATATTATGACAGTGTATACTATTACATAAAAGTGGAAATAATTCAATTATTACATACAGTCAAAATGGACAAAAATTCAAAATTACGACAGTGTATACTATTACATAAAAGTGGGAATGATTGAATTATTACATGAAGTCAAAATGGAGAAAAAAAATAAAATCAAAATTACGACAGTGTATACTATTACATAAAAGTGGAAATTATTCAATTATTACATACAGTCAAAATGGACAAAAAAATCAAAATTACGACAGTGTATACTATTACATCAAAGTGGAAATTATTCAATTATTACATAAATAAAAAATGGACAAAAATTCAAAATTACGACAGTGTATACTATTACATAAAAGTGGAAATTATTCAATTATTAAATCGTCTTTGTTGACAAAAATTCAAAATTACGACATTGTACACTATTACATAAAAGTGGAAATTATTCAATTATTACATAATGTCAAAATTAACAAAAATTCAAAATTACGACAGTGTATACTATTACATAAAAGTGGAAATTATTCAATTATTACATAAAATCTTTATTGACAAAAATTCAAAACTACGACAGTGTATACTATTACATAAAAGTGGAAATTATTCAATTATTACATAAAGTCTTTATTGACAAAAATTCAAAATTACAACAGTGGAAACTATTACATAAAAGTGGAAATGTTTCAATTTTTACATAAAGTTAAAATGGACTACAAAAATCAAAATTACGACAGTGTATACTATTACATCAAAGAAGAAATTATTCAATTATTACATAAAGTCTTTATTGACATAAATTCAAAATTACAACAGTGTATACTATTACAAAAAAGTGGAAATTATTCAATTACTATATAAAGTCTTTATTGACAAAATTCAAAATTACAACAGTGTATACTATTACATAAAAGTGGAAATTATTCAATTACTACATAAAGTCTTTATTGACAAAATTCAATATTATGACAGTGTATACTATTACATAAAAGTGGAAATAATTCAATTATTACATACAGTCAAAATTATTCAATTACTACATAAAGTCTTTATTGACAAAATTCAATATTATGACAGTGTATACTATTACATAAAAGTGGAAATAATTCAATTATTACATACAGTCAAAATGGACAAAAATTCTAAATTACGACAGTGTATACTATTACATAAAAGTGGGAATGATTGAATTATTACATGAAGTCAAAATGGAGAAAAAAATAAAATCAAAATTACGACAGTGTATACTATTACATAAAAGTGGAAATTATTCAATTATTACATACAGTCAAAATGGACAAAAAAAATCAAAATTACGACAGTGTATACTATTACATCAAAGTGGAAATTATTCAATTATTACATAAATAAAAAATGGACAAAAATTCAAAATTACGACAGTGTATACTATTACATAAAAGTGGAAATTATTCAATTATTAAATCGTCTTTGTTGACAAAAATTCAAAATTACGACATTGTACACTATTACATAAAAGTGGAAATTATTCAATTATTACATAATGTCAAAATTAACAAAAATTCAAAATTACGACAGTGTATACTATTACATAAAAGTGGAAATTATTCAATTATTACATAAAATCTTTATTGACAAAAATTCAAAACTACGACAGTGTATACTATTACATAAAAGTGGAAATTATTCAATTATTACATAAAGTCTTTATTGACAAAAATTCAAAATTACAACAGTGTATACTATTACATAAAAGTGGAAATAATTCAATTATTACATAAAGTCAAAATGGACAAAATTCAAAATTACGACAGTGTATACTATTATATCAAAGTAGAAATTATTCAATTATTACATAAAGTAAAAATGGGGAAAAAAATCTAAATTACGACAATGTACACTATTACATAAAAGTGGAAATTATTCAATTATTACATAAAGTAAAAATAAACAAAAATTCAAAATTACGACAGTGTATACTATTACATCAAAGTGGAAATAATTCAATTATTAAATCGTCTTTGTTGACAAAAATTCAAAATTACGACATTGTATACTATTACATAAAAGTGAAAATTATTCAATTATTAAATCGTCTTTGTTGACAAAAATTCAAAATTACGACATTGTATACTATTACATAAAAGTGGAAATTATTCAATTATTACATAATGTCAAAATTAACAAAAATTCAAAATTACGACAGTGTATACTATTACATAAAAGTGGAAATTATTCAATTATTACATAAAATCTTTATTGACAAAAATTCAAAATTACGACAGTGTATACTATTACATAAAAGTGGAAATTATTCAATTATTACATAAAGTAAAAATGGACAAAAATTCAAAATTACCACAGTGTACTGTATACTATTACATCAAAGTGGAAATTATTCAATTATTACATAAAGTCTTTATTGACAAAAATTCAAAATTACAACAGTGTATACTATTACATAAAAGTGGAAATAATTCAATTATTACATAAAGTCAAAATGGACAAAATTCAAAATTACGACAGTGTATACTATTATATCAAAGTAGAAATTATTCAATTATTACATAAAGTAAAAATGGGGAAAAAAATCTAAATTACGACAATGTACACTATTACATAAAAGTGGAAATTATTCAATTATTACATAATGTCAAAATTAACAAAAATTCTAAATTACGACAGTGTATACTATTACATAAAAGTGGAAATTATTCAATTACTACATAAAGTCTTTATTGACATAAATTCAAAACTACAACAGTGTATACTATTACAAAAAAGTGGAAATTATTCAATTACTATATAAAGTCTTTATTGACAAAATTCAAAATTACAACAGTGTATACTATTACATAAAAGTGGAAATTATTCAATTACTACATAAAGTCTTTATTGACAAAATTCAATATTATGACAGTGTATACTATTACATAAAAGTGGAAATAATTCAATTATTACATACAGTCAAAATGGACAAAAATTCAAAATTACGACAGTGTATACTATTACATAAAAGTGGGAATGATTGAATTATTACATGAAGTCAAAATGGAGAAAAAAAATAAAATCAAAATTACGACAGTGTATACTATTACATAAAAGTGGAAATTATTCAATTATTACATACAGTCAAAATGGACAAAAAAAAACAAAATTACGACAGTGTATACTATTACATAAAAGTGGAAATTATTCAATTATTACATAAAATCTTTATTGACAAAAATTCAAAACTACGACAGTGTATACTATTACATAAAAGTGGAAATTATTCAATTATTACATAAAGTCTTTATTGACAAAAATTCAAAATTACAACAGTGTATACTATTACATAAAAGTGGAAATAATTCAATTATTACATAAAGTCAAAATGGACAAAATTCAAAATTACGACAGTGTATACTATTATATCAAAGTAGAAATTATTCAATTATTACATAAAGTAAAAATGGGGAAAAAAATCTAAATTACGACAATGTACACTATTACATAAAAGTGGAAATTATTCAATTATTACATAAAGTAAAAATAAACAAAAATTCAAAATTACGACAGTGTATACTATTACATCAAAGTGGAAATAATTCAATTATTACATACAGTCAAAATGGACAAAAATTAAAAATTACGACAGTGTATACTATTACATAAAAGTGGGAATGATTGAATTATTACATGAAGTCAAAATGGAGAAAAAAAATAAAATCAAAATTACGACAGTGTATACTATTACATAAAAGTGGAAATTATTCAATATTACATACAGTCAAAATGGACAAAAAAAATCAAAATTACGACAGTGTATACTATTACATAAAAGTGGGAATGATTGAATTATTACATGAAGTCAAAATGGAGAAAAAAAATAAAATCAAAATTACGACAGTGTATACTATTACATCAAAGTGGAAATTATTCAATTATTACATAAATTAAAAATGGACAAAAATTCAAAATTACGACAGTGTATACTATTACATAAAAGTGAAAATTATTCAATTATTAAATCATCTTTGTTGACAAAAATTCAAAATTACGACATTGTATACTATTACATAAAAGTGGAAATTATTCAATTATTACATAATGTCAAAATTAACAAAAATTCAAAATTACGACAGTGTATACTATTACATAAAAGTGGAAATTATTCAATTATTACATAAAATCTTTATTGACAAAAATTCAAAATTACGACAGTGTATACTATTACATAAAAGTGGAAATTATTCAATTATTACATAAAGTAAAAATGGACAAAAATTCAAAATTACGACAGTGTATACTATTACATCAAAGTGGAAATTATTCAATTATTACATAAAGTCTTTATTGACAAAAATTCAAAATTACAACAGTGTATACTATTACATAAAAGTGGAAATAATTCAATTATTACATAAAGTCAAAATGGACAAAATTCAAAATTACGACAGTGTATACTATTATATCAAAGTAGAAATTATTCAATTATTACATAAAGTAAAAATGGGGAAAAAAATCTAAATTACGACAATGTACACTATTACATAAAAGTGGAAATTATTCAATTATTACATAATGTCAAAATTAACAAAAATTCAAAATTACGACAGTGTATACTATTACATAAAAGTGGAAATTATTCAATTACTACATAAAGTCTTTATTGACAAAAATTCTAAATTACAACAGTGTATACTATTACATAAAAGTGGAAATTATTCAATTACTACATAAAGTCTTTATTGACAAAAATTCTAAATTACAACAGTGTATACTATTACATAAAAGTGGATATTATTCAATTACTACATAAAGTCTTTATTGACAAAATTCAAAATTACAACAGTGTATACTATTACATAAAAGTGGAAATTATTCAATTACATAAAGTCTTTATTGACAAAAATTCAAAATTACAACAGTGTATACTATTACATAAAAGTGGAAATAATTCAATTATTACATAAAGTCAAAATGGACAAAATTCAAAATTACGACAGTGTATACTATTATATCAAAGTAGAAATTATTCAATTATTACATAAAGTAAAAATGGGGAAAAAAATCTAAATTACGACAATGTACACTATTACATAAAAGTGGAAATTATTCAATTATTACATAAAGTAAAAATAAACAAAAATTCAAAATTACGACAGTGTATACTATTACATCAAAGTGGAAATAATTCAATTATTACGTACAGTCAAAATGGACAAAAATTCTAAATTACGACAGTGTATACTATTACATAAAAGTGGGAATGATTGAATTATTACATGAAGTCAAAATGGAGAAAAAAAATAAAATCAAAATTACGACAGTGTATACTATTACATAAAAGTGGAAATTATTCAATTATTACATACAGTCAAAATGGACAAAAAAATTCAAAATTACGACAGTGTATACTATTACATCAAAGTGGAAATTATTCAATTATTACATAAATTAAAAATGGACAAAAATTCAAAATTACGACAGTGTATACTATTACATAAAAGTGGAAATTATTCAATTATTACATAAATTAAAAATGGACAAAAATTCAAAATTACGACAGTGTATACTATTACATAAAAGTGAAAATTATTCAATTATTAAATCGTCTTTGTTGACAAAAATTCAAAATTACGACATTGTATACTATTACATAAAAGTGGAAATTATTCAATTATTACATAAAGTCTTTATTGACAAAAATTCAAAATTACGACAGTGTATACTATTACATAAAAGTGGAAATTATTCAATTATTACATAAAGTAAAAATGGACAAAAATTCAAAATTACCACAGTGTATACTATTACATCAAAGTGGAAATTATTCAATTATTACATAAAGTCTTTATTGACAAAAATTCAAAATTACAACAGTGTATACTATTACATAAAAGTGGAAATAATTCAATTATTACATAAAGTCAAAATGGACAAAATTCAAAATTACGACAGTGTATACTATTATATCAAAGTAGAAATTATTCAATTATTACATAAAGTAAAAATGGGGAAAAAAATCTAAATTACGACAATGTACACTATTACATAAAAGTGGAAATTATTCAATTATTACATAAAGTAAAAATAAACAAAAATTCAAAATTACGACAGTGTATACTATTACATCAAAGTGGAAATTATTCAATTATTACATAATGTCAAAATTAACAAAAATTCAAAATTACGACAGTGTATACTATTACATCAAAGTGGAAATTATTCAATTATTACATAATGTCAAAATGGACAAAATTCTTAATTACGACAGTGTATACTATTACATAAGAGTGGAAATTATTCAATTACTACATAAAGTCTTTATTGACAAAAATTCTAAATTACAACAGTGTATACAATTACATAAAAGTGGAAATTATTCAATTACTACATAAAGTCTTTATTGACAAAAATTCAAAATTACAACAGTGTATACTATTACATAAAATTGGAAATTATTCAATTATTACATAATGTCAAAATTAACAAAAATTCAAAATTACAACAGTGTATACTATTACATAAAAGTGTATATTCTTCAATTACTACATAAAGTCTTTATTGACAAAATTCAAAATTATGACAGTGTATACTGTTACATAAAAGTGGAAATTATTCAATTATTACATAATCTCAAAATTAACAAAAATTCTAAATTACGACAGTGGAAACTATTACATAAAAGTGGAAATGTTTCAATTTTTACATAAAGTTAAAATGGACTACAAAAATCAAAATTACGACAGTGTATACTATTACATCAAAGTAGAAATTATTCAATTATTACATAAAGTCTTTATTGACATAAATTCAAAATTACAACAGTGTATACTATTACAAAAAAGTGGAAATTATTCAATTACTATATAAAGTCTTTATTGACAAAATTCAAAATTACAACAGTGTATACTATTACATAAAAGTGGAAATTATTCAATTACTACATAAAGTCTTTATTGACAAAATTCAATATTATGACAGTGTATACTATTACATAAAAGTGGAAATAATTCAATTATTACATACAGTCAAAATGGACAAAAATTCAAAATTACGACAGTGTATACTATTACATAAAAGTGGGAATGATTGAATTATTACATGAAGTCAAAATGGAGAAAAAAAATAAAATCAAAATTACGACAGTGTATACTATTACATAAAAGTGGAAATTATTCAATTATTACATACAGTCAAAATGGACAAAAAAAATCAAAATTACGACAGTGTATACTATTACATCAAAGTGGAAATTATTCAATTATTACATAAATAAAAAATGGACAAAAATTCAAAATTACGACAGTGTATACTATTACATAAAAGTGGAAATTATTCAATTATTAAATCGTCTTTGTTGACAAAAATTCAAAATTACGACATTGTACACTATTACATAAAAGTGGAAATTATTCAATTATTACATAATGTCAAAATTAACAAAAATTCAAAATTACGACAGTGTATACTATTACATAAAAGTGGAAATTATTCAATTATTACATAAAATCTTTATTGACAAAAATTCAAAACTACGACAGTGCATACTATTACATAAAAGTGGAAATTATTCAATTATTACATAAAGTCTTTATTGACAAAAATTAAAAATTACAACAGTGTATACTATTACATAAAAGTGGAAATAATTCAATTACATAAAGTCAAAATGGACAAAATTCAAAATTACGACAGTGTATACTATTATATCAAAGTAGAAATTATTCAATTATTACATAAGTAAAAATGGGGAAAAAAATCTAAATTACGACAATGTACACTATTACATAAAAGTGGAAATTATTCAATTATTACATAAAGTAAAAATAAACAAAAATTCAAAATTACGACAGTGTATACTATTACATCAAAGTGGAAATAATTCAATTATTAAATCGTCTTTGTTGACAAAAATTCAAAATTACGACATTGTATACTATTACATAAAAGTGGAAATTATTCAATTATTACATAAAGTCTTTATTGACAAAAATTCAAAATTACGACAGTGTATACTATTACATAAAAGTGGAAATTATTCAATTATTACATAAAGTAAAAATGGACAAAAATTCAAAATTACCACAGTGTATACTATTACATCAAAGTGGAAATTATTCAATTATTACATAAAGTCTTTATTGACAAAAATTCAAAATTACAACAGTGTATACTATTACATAAAAGTGGAAATAATTCAATTATTACATAAAGTCAAAATGGACAAAATTCAAAATTACGACAGTGTATACTATTATATCAAAGTAGAAATTATTCAATTATTACATAAAGTAAAAATGGGGAAAAAAATCTAAATTACGACAATGTACACTATTACATAAAAGTGGAAATTATTCAATTATTACATAAAGTAAAAATAAACAAAAATTCAAAATTACGACAGTGTATACTATTACATCAAAGTGGAAATTATTCAATTATTACATAATGTCAAAATTAACAAAAATTCAAAATTACGACAGTGTATACTATTACATCAAAGTGGAAATTATTCAATTATTACATAATGTCAAAATGGACAAAATTCAAAATTACGACAGTGTATACTATTACATAAGAGTGGAAATTATTCAATTACTACATAAAGTCTTTATTGACAAAAATTCTAAATTACAACAGTGTATACAATTACATAAAAGTGGAAATTATTCAATTACTACATAAAGTCTTTATTGACAAAAATTCAAAATTACAACAGTGTATACTATTACATAAAATTGGAAATTATTCAATTATTACATAATGTCAAAATTAACAAAAATTCAAAATGACAACAGTGTATACTATTACATAAAAGTGTATATTCTTCAATTACTACATAAAGTCTTTATTGACAAAATTCAAAATTATGACAGTGTATACTGTTACATAAAAGTGGAAATTATTCAATTATTACATAATCTCAAAATTAACAAAAATTCTAAATTACGACAGTGGAAACTATTACATAAAAGTGGAAATGTTTCAATTTTTACATAAAGTTAAAATGGACTACAAAAATCAAAATTACGACAGTGTATACTATTACATCAAAGTAGAAATTATTCAATTATTACATAAAGTCTTTATTGACATAAATTCAAAATTACAACAGTGTATACTATTACAAAAAAGTGGAAATTATTCAATTACTATATAAAGTCTTTATTGACAAAATTCAAAATTACAACAGTGTATACTATTACATAAAAGTGGAAATTATTCAATTACTACATAAAGTCTTTATTGACAAAATTCAATATTATGACAGTGTATACTATTACATAAAAGTGGAAATAATTCAATTATTACATACAGTCAAAATGGACAAAAATTCAAAATTACGACAGTGTATACTATTACATAAAAGTGGGAATGATTGAATTATTACATGAAGTCAAAATGGAGAAAAAAAATAAAATCAAAATTACGACAGTGTATACTATTACATAAAAGTGGAAATTATTCAATTATTACATACAGTCAAAATGGACAAAAAAAATCAAAATTACGACAGTGTATACTATTACATCAAAGTGGAAATTATTCAATTATTACATAAATAAAAAATGGACAAAAATTCAAAATTACGACAGTGTATACTATTACATAAAAGTGGAAATTATTCAATTATTAAATCGTCTTTGTTGACAAAAATTCAAAATTACGACATTGTACACTATTACATAAAAGTGGAAATTATTCAATTATTACATAATGTCAAAATTAACAAAAATTCAAAATTACGACAGTGTATACTATTACATAAAAGTGGAAATTATTCAATTATTACATAAAATCTTTATTGACAAAAATTCAAAACTACGACAGTGCATACTATTACATAAAAGTGGAAATTATTCAATTATTACATAAAGTCTTTATTGACAAAAATTAAAAATTACAACAGTGTATACTATTACATAAAAGTGGAAATAATTCAATTACATAAAGTCAAAATGGACAAAATTCAAAATTACGACAGTGTATACTATTATATCAAAGTAGAAATTATTCAATTATTACATAAGTAAAAATGGGGAAAAAAATCTAAATTACGACAATGTACACTATTACATAAAAGTGGAAATTATTCAATTATTACATAAAGTAAAAATAAACAAAAATTCAAAATTACGACAGTGTATACTATTACATCAAAGTGGAAATAATTCAATTATTAAATCGTCTTTGTTGACAAAAATTCAAAATTACGACATTGTATACTATTACATAAAAGTGAAATTTATTCAATTATTAAATCGTCTTTGTTGACAAAAATTCAAAATTACGACATTGTATACTATTACATAAAAGTGGAAATTATTCAATTATTACATAATGTCAAAATTAACAAAAATTCAAAATTACGACAGTGTATACTATTACATAAAAGTGGAAATTATTCAATTATTACATAAAATCTTTATTGACAAAAATTCAAAATTACGACAGTGTATACTATTACATAAAAGTGGAAATTATTCAATTATTACATAAAGTAAAAATGGACAAAAATTCAAAATTACCACAGTGTACTGTATACTATTACATCAAAGTGGAAATTATTCAATTATTACATAAAGTCTTTATTGACAAAAATTCAAAATTACAACAGTGTATACTATTACATAAAAGTGGAAATAATTCAATTATTACATAAAGTCAAAATGGACAAAATTCAAAATTACGACAGTGTATACTATTATATCAAAGTAGAAATTATTCAATTATTACATAAAGTAAAAATGGGGAAAAAAATCTAAATTACGACAATGTACACTATTACATAAAAGTGGAAATTATTCAATTATTACATAAAGTAAAAATAAACAAAAATTCAAAATTACGACAGTGTATACTATTACATCAAAGTGGAAATTATTCAATTATTACATAATGTCAAAATTAACAAAAATTCAAAATTACGACAGTGTATACTATTACATCAAAGTGGAAATTATTCAATTATTACATAATGTCAAAATGGACAAAATTCTTAATTACGACAGTGTATACTATTACATAAGAGTGGAAATTATTCAATTACTACATAAAGTCTTTATTGACAAAAATTCTAAATTACAACAGTGTATACAATTACATAAAAGTGGAAATTATTCAATTACTACATAAAGTCTTTATTGACAAAAATTCAAAATTACAACAGTGTATACTATTACATAAAATTGGAAATTATTCAATTATTACATAATGTCAAAATTAACAAAAATTCAAAATTACAACAGTGTATACTATTACATAAAAGTGGATATTATTCAATTACTACATAAAGTCTTTATTGACAAAATTCAAAATTATGACAGTGTATACTATTACATAAAAGTGGAAATTATTCAATTATTACATAATCTCAAAATTAACAAAAATTCAAAATTACGACAGTGTATACTATTACATAAAAGTGGAAATTATTAAATTATTACATAAAGTAAAAATGGACAAAAATTCTAAATTACGACAGTGGAAACTATTACATAAAAGTGGAAATGTTTCAATTTTTACATAAAGTTAAAATGGACTACAAAAATCAAAATTACGACAGTGTATACTATTACATCAAAGTAGAAATTATTCAATTATTACATAAAGTCTTTATTGACATAAATTCAAAATTACAACAGTGTATACTATTACAAAAAAGTGGAAATTATTCAATTACTATATAAAGTCTTTATTGACAAAATTCAAAATTACAACAGTGTATACTATTACATAAAAGTGGAAATTATTCAATTACTACATAAAGTCTTTATTGACAAAATTCAATATTATGACAGTGTATACTATTACATAAAAGTGGAAATAATTCAATTATTACATACAGTCAAAATGGACAAAAATTCAAAATTACGACAGTGTATACTATTACATAAAAGTGGGAATGATTGAATTATTACATGAAGTCAAAATGGAGAAAAAAAATAAAATCAAAATTACGACAGTGTATACTATTACATAAAAGTGGAAATTATTCAATTATTACATACAGTCAAAATGGACAAAAAAATCAAAATTACGACAGTGTATACTATTACATCAAAGTGGAAATTATTCAATTATTACATAAATAAAAAATGGACAAAAATTCAAAATTACGACAGTGTATACTATTACATAAAAGTGGAAATTATTCAATTATTAAATCGTCTTTGTTGACAAAAATTCAAAATTACGACATTGTACACTATTACATAAAAGTGGAAATTATTCAATTATTACATAATGTCAAAATTAACAAAAATTCAAAATTACGACAGTGTATACTATTACATAAAAGTGGAAATTATTCAATTATTACATAAAATCTTTATTGACAAAAATTCAAAACTACGACAGTGTATACTATTACATAAAAGTGGAAATTATTCAATTATTACATAAAGTCTTTATTGACAAAAATTCAAAATTACAACAGTGGAAACTATTACATAAAAGTGGAAATGTTTCAATTTTTACATAAAGTTAAAATGGACTACAAAAATCAAAATTACGACAGTGTATACTATTACATCAAAGAAGAAATTATTCAATTATTACATAAAGTCTTTATTGACATAAATTCAAAATTACAACAGTGTATACTATTACAAAAAAGTGGAAATTATTCAATTACTATATAAAGTCTTTATTGACAAAATTCAAAATTACAACAGTGTATACTATTACATAAAAGTGGAAATTATTCAATTACTACATAAAGTCTTTATTGACAAAATTCAATATTATGACAGTGTATACTATTACATAAAAGTGGAAATAATTCAATTATTACATACAGTCAAAATTATTCAATTACTACATAAAGTCTTTATTGACAAAATTCAATATTATGACAGTGTATACTATTACATAAAAGTGGAAATAATTCAATTATTACATACAGTCAAAATGGACAAAAATTCTAAATTACGACAGTGTATACTATTACATAAAAGTGGGAATGATTGAATTATTACATGAAGTCAAAATGGAGAAAAAAATAAAATCAAAATTACGACAGTGTATACTATTACATAAAAGTGGAAATTATTCAATTATTACATACAGTCAAAATGGACAAAAAAAATCAAAATTACGACAGTGTATACTATTACATCAAAGTGGAAATTATTCAATTATTACATAAATAAAAAATGGACAAAAATTCAAAATTACGACAGTGTATACTATTACATAAAAGTGGAAATTATTCAATTATTAAATCGTCTTTGTTGACAAAAATTCAAAATTACGACATTGTACACTATTACATAAAAGTGGAAATTATTCAATTATTACATAATGTCAAAATTAACAAAAATTCAAAATTACGACAGTGTATACTATTACATAAAAGTGGAAATTATTCAATTATTACATAAAATCTTTATTGACAAAAATTCAAAACTACGACAGTGTATACTATTACATAAAAGTGGAAATTATTCAATTATTACATAAAGTCTTTATTGACAAAAATTCAAAATTACAACAGTGTATACTATTACATAAAAGTGGAAATAATTCAATTATTACATAAAGTCAAAATGGACAAAATTCAAAATTACGACAGTGTATACTATTATATCAAAGTAGAAATTATTCAATTATTACATAAAGTAAAAATGGGGAAAAAAATCTAAATTACGACAATGTACACTATTACATAAAAGTGGAAATTATTCAATTATTACATAAAGTAAAAATAAACAAAAATTCAAAATTACGACAGTGTATACTATTACATCAAAGTGGAAATAATTCAATTATTAAATCGTCTTTGTTGACAAAAATTCAAAATTACGACATTGTATACTATTACATAAAAGTGAAAATTATTCAATTATTAAATCGTCTTTGTTGACAAAAATTCAAAATTACGACATTGTATACTATTACATAAAAGTGGAAATTATTCAATTATTACATAATGTCAAAATTAACAAAAATTCAAAATTACGACAGTGTATACTATTACATAAAAGTGGAAATTATTCAATTATTACATAAAATCTTTATTGACAAAAATTCAAAATTACGACAGTGTATACTATTACATAAAAGTGGAAATTATTCAATTATTATATAAAGTAAAAATGGACAAAAATTCAAAATTACCACAGTGTACTGTATACTATTACATCAAAGTGGAAATTATTCAATTATTACATAAAGTCTTTATTGACAAAAATTCAAAATTACAACAGTGTATACTATTACATAAAAGTGGAAATAATTCAATTATTACATAAAGTCAAAATGGACAAAATTCAAAATTACGACAGTGTATACTATTATATCAAAGTAGAAATTATTCAATTATTACATAAAGTAAAAATGGGGAAAAAAATCTAAATTACGACAATGTACACTATTACATAAAAGTGGAAATTATTCAATTATTACATAATGTCAAAATTAACAAAAATTCTAAATTACGACAGTGTATACTATTACATAAAAGTGGAAATTATTCAATTACTACATAAAGTCTTTATTGACATAAATTCAAAACTACAACAGTGTATACTATTACAAAAAAGTGGAAATTATTCAATTACTATATAAAGTCTTTATTGACAAAATTCAAAATTACAACAGTGTATACTATTACATAAAAGTGGAAATTATTCAATTACTACATAAAGTCTTTATTGACAAAATTCAATATTATGACAGTGTATACTATTACATAAAAGTGGAAATAATTCAATTATTACATACAGTCAAAATGGACAAAAATTCAAAATTACGACAGTGTATACTATTACATAAAAGTGGGAATGATTGAATTATTACATGAAGTCAAAATGGAGAAAAAAAATAAAATCAAAATTACGACAGTGTATACTATTACATAAAAGTGGAAATTATTCAATTATTACATACAGTCAAAATGGACAAAAAAAAACAAAATTACGACAGTGTATACTATTACATAAAAGTGGAAATTATTCAATTATTACATAAAATCTTTATTGACAAAAATTCAAAACTACGACAGTGTATACTATTACATAAAAGTGGAAATTATTCAATTATTACATAAAGTCTTTATTGACAAAAATTCAAAATTACAACAGTGTATACTATTACATAAAAGTGGAAATAATTCAATTATTACATAAAGTCAAAATGGACAAAATTCAAAATTACGACAGTGTATACTATTATATCAAAGTAGAAATTATTCAATTATTACATAAAGTAAAAATGGGGAAAAAAATCTAAATTACGACAATGTACACTATTACATAAAAGTGGAAATTATTCAATTATTACATAAAGTAAAAATAAACAAAAATTCAAAATTACGACAGTGTATACTATTACATCAAAGTGGAAATAATTCAATTATTACATACAGTCAAAATGGACAAAAATTAAAAATTACGACAGTGTATACTATTACATAAAAGTGGGAATGATTGAATTATTACATGAAGTCAAAATGGAGAAAAAAAATAAAATCAAAATTACGACAGTGTATACTATTACATAAAAGTGGAAATTATTCAATATTACATACAGTCAAAATGGACAAAAAAAATCAAAATTACGACAGTGTATACTATTACATAAAAGTGGGAATGATTGAATTATTACATGAAGTCAAAATGGAGAAAAAAAATAAAATCAAAATTACGACAGTGTATACTATTACATCAAAGTGGAAATTATTCAATTATTACATAAATTAAAAATGGACAAAAATTCAAAATTACGACAGTGTATACTATTACATAAAAGTGAAAATTATTCAATTATTAAATCATCTTTGTTGACAAAAATTCAAAATTACGACATTGTATACTATTACATAAAAGTGGAAATTATTCAATTATTACATAATGTCAAAATTAACAAAAATTCAAAATTACGACAGTGTATACTATTACATAAAAGTGGAAATTATTCAATTATTACATAAAATCTTTATTGACAAAAATTCAAAATTACGACAGTGTATACTATTACATAAAAGTGGAAATTATTCAATTATTACATAAAGTAAAAATGGACAAAAATTCAAAATTACGACAGTGTATACTATTACATCAAAGTGGAAATTATTCAATTATTACATAAAGTCTTTATTGACAAAAATTCAAAATTACAACAGTGTATACTATTACATAAAAGTGGAAATAATTCAATTATTACATAAAGTCAAAATGGACAAAATTCAAAATTACGACAGTGTATACTATTATATCAAAGTAGAAATTATTCAATTATTACATAAAGTAAAAATGGGGAAAAAAATCTAAATTACGACAATGTACACTATTACATAAAAGTGGAAATTATTCAATTATTACATAATGTCAAAATTAACAAAAATTCAAAATTACGACAGTGTATACTATTACATAAAAGTGGAAATTATTCAATTACTACATAAAGTCTTTATTGACAAAAATTCTAAATTACAACAGTGTATACTATTACATAAAAGTGGAAATTATTCAATTACTACATAAAGTCTTTATTGACAAAAATTCTAAATTACAACAGTGTATACTATTACATAAAATTGGAAATTATTCAATTATTACATAGTCATTATTGACAAAAATTCAAAATTACAACAGTGTATACTATTACATAAAAGTGGATATTATTCAATTACTACATAAAGTCTTTATTGACAAAATTCAAAATTACAACAGTGTATACTATTACATAAAAGTGGAAATTATTCAATTACATAAAGTCTTTATTGACAAAAATTCAAAATTACAACAGTGTATACTATTACATAAAAGTGGAAATAATTCAATTATTACATAAAGTCAAAATGGACAAAATTCAAAATTACGACAGTGTATACTATTATATCAAAGTAGAAATTATTCAATTATTACATAAAGTAAAAATGGGGAAAAAAATCTAAATTACGACAATGTACACTATTACATAAAAGTGGAAATTATTCAATTATTACATAAAGTAAAAATAAACAAAAATTCAAAATTACGACAGTGTATACTATTACATCAAAGTGGAAATAATTCAATTATTACGTACAGTCAAAATGGACAAAAATTCTAAATTACGACAGTGTATACTATTACATAAAAGTGGGAATGATTGAATTATTACATGAAGTCAAAATGGAGAAAAAAAATAAAATCAAAATTACGACAGTGTATACTATTACATAAAAGTGGAAATTATTCAATTATTACATACAGTCAAAATGGACAAAAAAATTCAAAATTACGACAGTGTATACTATTACATCAAAGTGGAAATTATTCAATTATTACATAAATTAAAAATGGACAAAAATTCAAAATTACGACAGTGTATACTATTACATAAAAGTGGAAATTATTCAATTATTACATAAATTAAAAATGGACAAAAATTCAAAATTACGACAGTGTATACTATTACATAAAAGTGAAAATTATTCAATTATTAAATCGTCTTTGTTGACAAAAATTCAAAATTACGACATTGTATACTATTACATAAAAGTGGAAATTATTCAATTATTACATAAAGTCTTTATTGACAAAAATTCAAAATTACGACAGTGTATACTATTACATAAAAGTGGAAATTATTCAATTATTACATAAAGTAAAAATGGACAAAAATTCAAAATTACCACAGTGTATACTATTACATCAAAGTGGAAATTATTCAATTATTACATAAAGTCTTTATTGACAAAAATTCAAAATTACAACAGTGTATACTATTACATAAAAGTGGAAATAATTCAATTATTACATAAAGTCAAAATGGACAAAATTCAAAATTACGACAGTGTATACTATTATATCAAAGTAGAAATTATTCAATTATTACATAAAGTAAAAATGGGGAAAAAAATCTAAATTACGACAATGTACACTATTACATAAAAGTGGAAATTATTCAATTATTACATAAAGTAAAAATAAACAAAAATTCAAAATTACGACAGTGTATACTATTACATCAAAGTGGAAATTATTCAATTATTACATAATGTCAAAATTAACAAAAATTCAAAATTACGACAGTGTATACTATTACATCAAAGTGGAAATTATTCAATTATTACATAATGTCAAAATGGACAAAATTCTTAATTACGACAGTGTATACTATTACATAAGAGTGGAAATTATTCAATTACTACATAAAGTCTTTATTGACAAAAATTCTAAATTACAACAGTGTATACAATTACATAAAAGTGGAAATTATTCAATTACTACATAAAGTCTTTATTGACAAAAATTCAAAATTACAACAGTGTATACTATTACATAAAATTGGAAATTATTCAATTATTACATAATGTCAAAATTAACAAAAATTCAAAATTACAACAGTGTATACTATTACATAAAAGTGTATATTCTTCAATTACTACATAAAGTCTTTATTGACAAAATTCAAAATTATGACAGTGTATACTGTTACATAAAAGTGGAAATTATTCAATTATTACATAATCTCAAAATTAACAAAAATTCTAAATTACGACAGTGGAAACTATTACATAAAAGTGGAAATGTTTCAATTTTTACATAAAGTTAAAATGGACTACAAAAATCAAAATTACGACAGTGTATACTATTACATCAAAGTAGAAATTATTCAATTATTACATAAAGTCTTTATTGACATAAATTCAAAATTACAACAGTGTATACTATTACAAAAAAGTGGAAATTATTCAATTACTATATAAAGTCTTTATTGACAAAATTCAAAATTACAACAGTGTATACTATTACATAAAAGTGGAAATTATTCAATTACTACATAAAGTCTTTATTGACAAAATTCAATATTATGACAGTGTATACTATTACATAAAAGTGGAAATAATTCAATTATTACATACAGTCAAAATGGACAAAAATTCAAAATTACGACAGTGTATACTATTACATAAAAGTGGGAATGATTGAATTATTACATGAAGTCAAAATGGAGAAAAAAAATAAAATCAAAATTACGACAGTGTATACTATTACATAAAAGTGGAAATTATTCAATTATTACATACAGTCAAAATGGACAAAAAAAATCAAAATTACGACAGTGTATACTATTACATCAAAGTGGAAATTATTCAATTATTACATAAATAAAAAATGGACAAAAATTCAAAATTACGACAGTGTATACTATTACATAAAAGTGGAAATTATTCAATTATTAAATCGTCTTTGTTGACAAAAATTCAAAATTACGACATTGTACACTATTACATAAAAGTGGAAATTATTCAATTATTACATAATGTCAAAATTAACAAAAATTCAAAATTACGACAGTGTATACTATTACATAAAAGTGGAAATTATTCAATTATTACATAAAATCTTTATTGACAAAAATTCAAAACTACGACAGTGCATACTATTACATAAAAGTGGAAATTATTCAATTATTACATAAAGTCTTTATTGACAAAAATTAAAAATTACAACAGTGTATACTATTACATAAAAGTGGAAATAATTCAATTACATAAAGTCAAAATGGACAAAATTCAAAATTACGACAGTGTATACTATTATATCAAAGTAGAAATTATTCAATTATTACATAAGTAAAAATGGGGAAAAAAATCTAAATTACGACAATGTACACTATTACATAAAAGTGGAAATTATTCAATTATTACATAAAGTAAAAATAAACAAAAATTCAAAATTACGACAGTGTATACTATTACATCAAAGTGGAAATAATTCAATTATTAAATCGTCTTTGTTGACAAAAATTCAAAATTACGACATTGTATACTATTACATAAAAGTGGAAATTATTCAATTATTACATAAAGTCTTTATTGACAAAAATTCAAAATTACGACAGTGTATACTATTACATAAAAGTGGAAATTATTCAATTATTACATAAAGTAAAAATGGACAAAAATTCAAAATTACCACAGTGTATACTATTACATCAAAGTGGAAATTATTCAATTATTACATAAAGTCTTTATTGACAAAAATTCAAAATTACAACAGTGTATACTATTACATAAAAGTGGAAATAATTCAATTATTACATAAAGTCAAAATGGACAAAATTCAAAATTACGACAGTGTATACTATTATATCAAAGTAGAAATTATTCAATTATTACATAAAGTAAAAATGGGGAAAAAAATCTAAATTACGACAATGTACACTATTACATAAAAGTGGAAATTATTCAATTATTACATAAAGTAAAAATAAACAAAAATTCAAAATTACGACAGTGTATACTATTACATCAAAGTGGAAATTATTCAATTATTACATAATGTCAAAATTAACAAAAATTCAAAATTACGACAGTGTATACTATTACATCAAAGTGGAAATTATTCAATTATTACATAATGTCAAAATGGACAAAATTCAAAATTACGACAGTGTATACTATTACATAAGAGTGGAAATTATTCAATTACTACATAAAGTCTTTATTGACAAAAATTCTAAATTACAACAGTGTATACAATTACATAAAAGTGGAAATTATTCAATTACTACATAAAGTCTTTATTGACAAAAATTCAAAATTACAACAGTGTATACTATTACATAAAATTGGAAATTATTCAATTATTACATAATGTCAAAATTAACAAAAATTCAAAATGACAACAGTGTATACTATTACATAAAAGTGTATATTCTTCAATTACTACATAAAGTCTTTATTGACAAAATTCAAAATTATGACAGTGTATACTGTTACATAAAAGTGGAAATTATTCAATTATTACATAATCTCAAAATTAACAAAAATTCTAAATTACGACAGTGGAAACTATTACATAAAAGTGGAAATGTTTCAATTTTTACATAAAGTTAAAATGGACTACAAAAATCAAAATTACGACAGTGTATACTATTACATCAAAGTAGAAATTATTCAATTATTACATAAAGTCTTTATTGACATAAATTCAAAATTACAACAGTGTATACTATTACAAAAAAGTGGAAATTATTCAATTACTATATAAAGTCTTTATTGACAAAATTCAAAATTACAACAGTGTATACTATTACATAAAAGTGGAAATTATTCAATTACTACATAAAGTCTTTATTGACAAAATTCAATATTATGACAGTGTATACTATTACATAAAAGTGGAAATAATTCAATTATTACATACAGTCAAAATGGACAAAAATTCAAAATTACGACAGTGTATACTATTACATAAAAGTGGGAATGATTGAATTATTACATGAAGTCAAAATGGAGAAAAAAAATAAAATCAAAATTACGACAGTGTATACTATTACATAAAAGTGGAAATTATTCAATTATTACATACAGTCAAAATGGACAAAAAAAATCAAAATTACGACAGTGTATACTATTACATCAAAGTGGAAATTATTCAATTATTACATAAATAAAAAATGGACAAAAATTCAAAATTACGACAGTGTATACTATTACATAAAAGTGGAAATTATTCAATTATTAAATCGTCTTTGTTGACAAAAATTCAAAATTACGACATTGTACACTATTACATAAAAGTGGAAATTATTCAATTATTACATAATGTCAAAATTAACAAAAATTCAAAATTACGACAGTGTATACTATTACATAAAAGTGGAAATTATTCAATTATTACATAAAATCTTTATTGACAAAAATTCAAAACTACGACAGTGCATACTATTACATAAAAGTGGAAATTATTCAATTATTACATAAAGTCTTTATTGACAAAAATTAAAAATTACAACAGTGTATACTATTACATAAAAGTGGAAATAATTCAATTACATAAAGTCAAAATGGACAAAATTCAAAATTACGACAGTGTATACTATTATATCAAAGTAGAAATTATTCAATTATTACATAAGTAAAAATGGGGAAAAAAATCTAAATTACGACAATGTACACTATTACATAAAAGTGGAAATTATTCAATTATTACATAAAGTAAAAATAAACAAAAATTCAAAATTACGACAGTGTATACTATTACATCAAAGTGGAAATAATTCAATTATTAAATCGTCTTTGTTGACAAAAATTCAAAATTACGACATTGTATACTATTACATAAAAGTGAAATTTATTCAATTATTAAATCGTCTTTGTTGACAAAAATTCAAAATTACGACATTGTATACTATTACATAAAAGTGGAAATTATTCAATTATTACATAATGTCAAAATTAACAAAAATTCAAAATTACGACAGTGTATACTATTACATAAAAGTGGAAATTATTCAATTATTACATAAAATCTTTATTGACAAAAATTCAAAATTACGACAGTGTATACTATTACATAAAAGTGGAAATTATTCAATTATTACATAAAGTAAAAATGGACAAAAATTCAAAATTACCACAGTGTACTGTATACTATTACATCAAAGTGGAAATTATTCAATTATTACATAAAGTCTTTATTGACAAAAATTCAAAATTACAACAGTGTATACTATTACATAAAAGTGGAAATAATTCAATTATTACATAAAGTCAAAATGGACAAAATTCAAAATTACGACAGTGTATACTATTATATCAAAGTAGAAATTATTCAATTATTACATAAAGTAAAAATGGGGAAAAAAATCTAAATTACGACAATGTACACTATTACATAAAAGTGGAAATTATTCAATTATTACATAAAGTAAAAATAAACAAAAATTCAAAATTACGACAGTGTATACTATTACATCAAAGTGGAAATTATTCAATTATTACATAATGTCAAAATTAACAAAAATTCAAAATTACGACAGTGTATACTATTACATCAAAGTGGAAATTATTCAATTATTACATAATGTCAAAATGGACAAAATTCTTAATTACGACAGTGTATACTATTACATAAGAGTGGAAATTATTCAATTACTACATAAAGTCTTTATTGACAAAAATTCTAAATTACAACAGTGTATACAATTACATAAAAGTGGAAATTATTCAATTACTACATAAAGTCTTTATTGACAAAAATTCAAAATTACAACAGTGTATACTATTACATAAAATTGGAAATTATTCAATTATTACATAATGTCAAAATTAACAAAAATTCAAAATTACAACAGTGTATACTATTACATAAAAGTGGATATTATTCAATTACTACATAAAGTCTTTATTGACAAAATTCAAAATTATGACAGTGTATACTATTACATAAAAGTGGAAATTATTCAATTATTACATAATCTCAAAATTAACAAAAATTCAAAATTACGACAGTGTATACTATTACATAAAAGTGGAAATTATTAAATTATTACATAAAGTAAAAATGGACAAAAATTCTAAATTACGACAGTGGAAACTATTACATAAAAGTGGAAATGTTTCAATTTTTACATAAAGTTAAAATGGACTACAAAAATCAAAATTACGACAGTGTATACTATTACATCAAAGTAGAAATTATTCAATTATTACATAAAGTCTTTATTGACATAAATTCAAAATTACAACAGTGTATACTATTACAAAAAAGTGGAAATTATTCAATTACTATATAAAGTCTTTATTGACAAAATTCAAAATTACAACAGTGTATACTATTACATAAAAGTGGAAATTATTCAATTACTACATAAAGTCTTTATTGACAAAATTCAATATTATGACAGTGTATACTATTACATAAAAGTGGAAATAATTCAATTATTACATACAGTCAAAATGGACAAAAATTCAAAATTACGACAGTGTATACTATTACATAAAAGTGGGAATGATTGAATTATTACATGAAGTCAAAATGGAGAAAAAAAATAAAATCAAAATTACGACAGTGTATACTATTACATAAAAGTGGAAATTATTCAATTATTACATACAGTCAAAATGGACAAAAAAATCAAAATTACGACAGTGTATACTATTACATCAAAGTGGAAATTATTCAATTATTACATAAATAAAAAATGGACAAAAATTCAAAATTACGACAGTGTATACTATTACATAAAAGTGGAAATTATTCAATTATTAAATCGTCTTTGTTGACAAAAATTCAAAATTACGACATTGTACACTATTACATAAAAGTGGAAATTATTCAATTATTACATAATGTCAAAATTAACAAAAATTCAAAATTACGACAGTGTATACTATTACATAAAAGTGGAAATTATTCAATTATTACATAAAATCTTTATTGACAAAAATTCAAAACTACGACAGTGTATACTATTACATAAAAGTGGAAATTATTCAATTATTACATAAAGTCTTTATTGACAAAAATTCAAAATTACAACAGTGTATACTATTACATAAAAGTGGAAATAATTCAATTATTACATAAAGTCAAAATGGACAAAATTCAAAATTACGACAGTGTATACTATTATATCAAAGTAGAAATTATTCAATTATTACATAAAGTAAAAATGGGGAAAAAAATCTAAATTACGACAATGTACACTATTACATAAAAGTGGAAATTATTCAATTATTACATAAAGTAAAAATAAACAAAAATTCAAAATTACGACAGTGTATACTATTACATAAAAGTGGGAATGATTGAATTATTACATGAAGTCAAAATGGAGAAAAAAAATAAAATCAAAATTACGACAGTGTATACTATTACATAAAAGTGGAAATTATTCAATTATTACATACAGTCAAAATGGACAAAAAAAATCAAAATTACGACAGTGTATACTATTACATCAAAGTGGAAATTATTCAATTATTACATAAATTAAAAATGGACAAAAATTCAAAATTACGACAGTGTATACTATTACATCAAAGTGGAAATAATTCAATTATTAAATCGTCTTTGTTGACAAAAATTCAAAATTACGACATTGTATACTATTACATAAAAGTGAAAATTATTCAATTATTAAATCGTCTTTGTTGACAAAAATTCAAAATTACGACATTGTATACTATTACATAAAAGTGGAAATTATTCAATTATTACATAATGTCAAAATTAACAAAAATTCAAAATTACGACAGTGTATACTATTACATAAAAGTGGAAATTATTCAATTATTACATAAAATCTTTATTGACAAAAATTCAAAATTACGACAGTGTATACTATTACATAAAAGTGGAAATTATTCAATTATTACATAAAGTAAAAATGGACAAAAATTCAAAATTACCACAGTGTACTGTATACTATTACATCAAAGTGGAAATTATTCAATTATTACATAAAGTCTTTATTGACAAAAATTCAAAATTACAACAGTGTATACTATTACATAAAAGTGGAAATAATTCAATTATTACATAAAGTCAAAATGGACAAAATTCAAAATTACGACAGTGTATACTATTATATCAAAGTAGAAATTATTCAATTATTACATAAAGTAAAAATGGGGAAAAAAATCTAAATTACGACAATGTACACTATTACATAAAAGTGGAAATTATTCAATTATTACATAAAGTAAAAATAAACAAAAATTCAAAATTACGACAGTGTATACTATTACATCAAAGTGGAAATTATTCAATTATTACATAATGTCAAAATTAACAAAAATTCAAAATTACGACAGTGTATACTATTACATCAAAGTGGAAATTATTCAATTATTTCATAATGTCAAAATGGACAAAATTCTTAATTACGACAGTGTATACTATTACATAAGAGTGGAAATTATTCAATTACTACATAAAGTCTTTATTGACAAAAATTCTAAATTACAACAGTGTATACAATTACATAAAAGTGGAAATTATTCAATTACTACATAAAGTCTTTATTGACAAAAATTCAAAATTACAACAGTGTATACTATTACATAAAATTGGAAATTATTCAATTATTACATAATGTCAAAATTAACAAAAATTCAAAATTACAACAGTGTATACTATTACATAAAAGTGGATATTATTCAATTACTACATAAAGTCTTTATTGACAAAATTCAAAATTATGACAGTGTATACTATTACATAAAAGTGGAAATTATTCAATTATTACATAATCTCAAAATTAACAAAAATTCAAAATTACGACAGTGTATACTATTACATAAAAGTGGAAATTATTAAATTATTACATAAAGTAAAAATGGACAAAAATTCTAAATTACGACAGTGGAAACTATTACATAAAAGTGGAAATGTTTCAATTTTTACATAAAGTTAAAATGGACTACAAAAATCAAAATTACGACAGTGTATACTATTACATCAAAGTAGAAATTATTCAATTATTACATAAAGTCTTTATTGACATAAATTCAAAATTACAACAGTGTATACTATTACAAAAAAGTGGAAATTATTCAATTACTATATAAAGTCTTTATTGACAAAATTCAAAATTACAACAGTGTATACTATTACATAAAAGTGGAAATTATTCAATTACTACATAAAGTCTTTATTGACAAAATTCAATATTATGACAGTGTATACTATTACATAAAAGTGGAAATAATTCAATTATTACATACAGTCAAAATGGACAAAAATTCAAAATTACGACAGTGTATACTATTACATAAAAGTGGGAATGATTGAATTATTACATGAAGTCAAAATGGATAAAAAAAATAAAATCAAAATTACGACAGTGTATACTATTACATAAAAGTGGAAATTATTCAATTATTACATACAGTCAAAATGGACAAAAAAAAATCAAAATTACGACAGTGTATACTATTACATCAAAGTGGAAATTATTCAATTATTACATAAATAAAAAATGGACAAAAATTCAAAATTACGACAGTGTATACTATTACATAAAAGTGGAAATTATTCAATTATTAAATCGTCTTTGTTGACAAAAATTCAAAATTACGACATTGTACACTATTACATAAAAGTGGAAATTATTCAATTATTACATAATGTCAAAATTAACAAAAATTCAAAATTACGACAGTGTATACTATTACATAAAAGTGGAAATTATTCAATTATTACATAAAATCTTTATTGACAAAAATTCAAAACTACGACAGTGTATACTATTACATAAAAGTGGAAATTATTCAATTATTACATAAAATCTTTATTGACAAAAATTCAAAATTACAACAGTGTATACTATTACATAAAAGTGGAAATAATTCAATTATTACATAAAGTCAAAATGGACAAAATTCAAAATTACGACAGTGTATACTATTATATCAAAGTAGAAATTATTCAATTATTACATAAAGTAAAAATGGGGAAAAAAATCTAAATTACGACAATGTACACTATTACATAAAAGTGGAAATTATTCAATTATTACATAATGTCAAAATTAACAAAAATTCAAAATTACGACAGTGTATACTATTACATAAAAGTGGAAATAATTCAATTATTACATACAGTCAAAATGGACAAAAATTCAAAATTACGACAGTGTATACTATTACATAAAAGTGGGAATGATTGAATTATTACATGAAGTCAAAATGGATAAAAAAAATAAAATCAAAATTACGACAGTGTATACTATTACATAAAAGTGGAAATTATTCAATTATTACATACAGTCAAAATGGACAAAAAAAATCAAAATTACGACAGTGTATACTATTACATCAAAGTGGAAATTATTCAATTATTACATAAATAAAAAATGGACAAAAATTCAAAATTACGACAGTGTATACTATTACATAAAAGTGGAAATTATTCAATTATTAAATCGTCTTTGTTGACAAAAATTCAAAATTACGACATTGTACACTATTACATAAAAGTGGAAATTATTCAATTATTACATAATGTCAAAATTAACAAAAATTCAAAATTACGACAGTGTATACTATTACATAAAAGTGGAAATTATTCAATTATTACATAAAATCTTTATTGACAAAAATTCAAAACTACGACAGTGTATACTATTACATAAAAGTGGAAATTATTCAATTATTACATAAAATCTTTATTGACAAAAATTCAAAATTACGACAGTGTATACTATTACATAAAAGTGGAAATTATTCAATTATTACATAAAGTAAAAATTGACAAAAATTCAAAATTACCACAGTGTACTGTATACTATTACATCAAAGTGGAAATTATTCAATTATTACATAAAGTCTTTATTGACAAAAATTCAAAATTACAACAGTGTATACTATTACATAAAAGTGGAAATAATTCAATTATTACATAAAGTCAAAATGGACAAAATTCAAAATTACGACAGTGTATACTATTATATCAAAGTAGAAATTATTCAATTATTACATAAAGTAAAAATGGGGAAAAAAATCTAAATTACGACAATGTACACTATTACATAAAAGTGGAAATTATTCAATTATTACATAATGTCAAAATTAACAAAAATTCAAAATTACGACAGTGTATACTATTACATAAAAGTGGAAATTATTCAATTACTACATAAAGTCTTTATTGACAAAATTCAAAATTACAACAGTGTATACTATTACATAAAAGTGGAAATTATTCAATTACTACATAAAGTCTTTATTGACAAAATTCAAAATTATGACAGTGTATACTATTACATAAAAGTGGAAATTATTCAATTATTACATAAAGTCTTTCTTGACAAAAATTCAAAATTACGACAGTGTATACTATTACATAAAAGTGGAAATGATTCAATTATTACATAAAGTCAAAATGGACAAAAATTCTAAATTATGACAGTGGATACTATTACATAAAAGTGGAAATTATTCAATTATTACATAATATCAAAATTAACAAAAATTCAAAATTACGACAGTGTATACTATTACATAAAAGTGGAAATGATTAAATTATTACATAATGTCAAAATTAACAAAAAATCAAAATTACATCAGTGTATACTATTACATAAAAGTGGAAATTATTCAATTATTACATAAAGTCAAAATGGACAAATATTCAAAATTACGACAGTGTATACTATTACATCAAAGTGGAAATTATTCAATTATTACATAAATTAAAAATGGACAAAAATTCAAAATTACGACAGTGTATACTATTACATAAAAGTGATAATTATTCAATTATTACATCGTCTTTATTGACAAAAATTCAAAATTACGACAGTGTATACTATTACATCAAAGTGGAAATTATTCAATTATTACATAATGTCAAAATGGACAAAAATTCAAAATTACGACAGTGTATACTATTACATAAAAGTGGGAATGATTGAATTATTACATGAAGTCAAAATGGAGAAAAAAATAAAATCAAAATTACGACAGTGTATACTATTACATAAAAGTGGAAATTATTCAATTATTACATACAGTCAAAATGGACAAAAAAAAAATCAAAATTACGACAGTGTATACTATTACATAAAAGTGAAAATTATTCAATTATTAAATCGTCTTTATTGACAAAAATTCAAAATTACGACATTGTACACTATTACATAAAAGTGGAAATTATTCAATTATTACATAATGTCAAAATTAACAAAAATTCAAAATTACGACAGTGTATACTATTACATAAAAGTGGAAATTATTCAATTATTACATAAAATCTTTATTGACAAAAATTCAAAACTACGACAGTGTATACTATTACATAAAAGTGGAAATTATTCAATTATTACATAAAGTCTTTATTGACAAAAATTCAAAATTACAACAGTGTATACTATTACATAAAAGTGGAAATAATTCAATTATTACATAAAGTCAAAATGGACAAAATTCAAAATTACGACAGTGTATACTATTATATCAAAGTAGAAATTATTCAATTATTACATAAAGTAAAAATGGGGAAAAAAATCTAAATTACGACAATGTACACTATTACATAAAAGTGGAAATTATTCAATTATTACATAAAGTAAAAATAAACAAAAATTCAAAATTACGACAGTGTATACTATTACATCAAAGTGGAAATAATTCAATTATTAAATCGTCTTTGTTGACAAAAATTCAAAATTACGACATTGTATACTATTACATAAAAGTGAAAATTATTCAATTATTAAATCGTCTTTGTTGACAAAAATTCAAAATTACGACATTGTATACTATTACATAAAAGTGGAAATTATTCAATTATTACATAATGTCAAAATTAACAAAAATTCAAAATTACGACAGTGTATACTATTACATAAAAGTGGAAATTATTCAATTATTACATAAAATCTTTATTGACAAAAATTCAAAATTACGACAGTGTATACTATTACATAAAAGTGGAAATTATTCAATTATTATATAAAGTAAAAATGGACAAAAATTCAAAATTACCACAGTGTACTGTATACTATTACATCAAAGTGGAAATTATTCAATTATTACATAAAGTCTTTATTGACAAAAATTCAAAATTACAACAGTGTATACTATTACATAAAAGTGGAAATAATTCAATTATTACATAAAGTCAAAATGGACAAAATTCAAAATTACGACAGTGTATACTATTATATCAAAGTAGAAATTATTCAATTATTACATAAAGTAAAAATGGGGAAAAAAATCTAAATTACGACAATGTACACTATTACATAAAAGTGGAAATTATTCAATTATTACATAATGTCAAAATTAACAAAAATTCTAAATTACGACAGTGTATACTATTACATAAAAGTGGAAATTATTCAATTACTACATAAAGTCTTTATTGACATAAATTCAAAACTACAACAGTGTATACTATTACAAAAAAGTGGAAATTATTCAATTACTATATAAAGTCTTTATTGACAAAATTCAAAATTACAACAGTGTATACTATTACATAAAAGTGGAAATTATTCAATTACTACATAAAGTCTTTATTGACAAAATTCAATATTATGACAGTGTATACTATTACATAAAAGTGGAAATAATTCAATTATTACATACAGTCAAAATGGACAAAAATTCAAAATTACGACAGTGTATACTATTACATAAAAGTGGGAATGATTGAATTATTACATGAAGTCAAAATGGAGAAAAAAAATAAAATCAAAATTACGACAGTGTATACTATTACATAAAAGTGGAAATTATTCAATTATTACATACAGTCAAAATGGACAAAAAAAAACAAAATTACGACAGTGTATACTATTACATAAAAGTGGAAATTATTCAATTATTACATAAAATCTTTATTGACAAAAATTCAAAACTACGACAGTGTATACTATTACATAAAAGTGGAAATTATTCAATTATTACATAAAGTCTTTATTGACAAAAATTCAAAATTACAACAGTGTATACTATTACATAAAAGTGGAAATAATTCAATTATTACATAAAGTCAAAATGGACAAAATTCAAAATTACGACAGTGTATACTATTATATCAAAGTAGAAATTATTCAATTATTACATAAAGTAAAAATGGGGAAAAAAATCTAAATTACGACAATGTACACTATTACATAAAAGTGGAAATTATTCAATTATTACATAAAGTAAAAATAAACAAAAATTCAAAATTACGACAGTGTATACTATTACATCAAAGTGGAAATAATTCAATTATTACATACAGTCAAAATGGACAAAAATTAAAAATTACGACAGTGTATACTATTACATAAAAGTGGGAATGATTGAATTATTACATGAAGTCAAAATGGAGAAAAAAAATAAAATCAAAATTACGACAGTGTATACTATTACATAAAAGTGGAAATTATTCAATATTACATACAGTCAAAATGGACAAAAAAAATCAAAATTACGACAGTGTATACTATTACATAAAAGTGGGAATGATTGAATTATTACATGAAGTCAAAATGGAGAAAAAAAATAAAATCAAAATTACGACAGTGTATACTATTACATCAAAGTGGAAATTATTCAATTATTACATAAATTAAAAATGGACAAAAATTCAAAATTACGACAGTGTATACTATTACATAAAAGTGAAAATTATTCAATTATTAAATCATCTTTGTTGACAAAAATTCAAAATTACGACATTGTATACTATTACATAAAAGTGGAAATTATTCAATTATTACATAATGTCAAAATTAACAAAAATTCAAAATTACGACAGTGTATACTATTACATAAAAGTGGAAATTATTCAATTATTACATAAAATCTTTATTGACAAAAATTCAAAATTACGACAGTGTATACTATTACATAAAAGTGGAAATTATTCAATTATTACATAAAGTAAAAATGGACAAAAATTCAAAATTACGACAGTGTATACTATTACATCAAAGTGGAAATTATTCAATTATTACATAAAGTCTTTATTGACAAAAATTCAAAATTACAACAGTGTATACTATTACATAAAAGTGGAAATAATTCAATTATTACATAAAGTCAAAATGGACAAAATTCAAAATTACGACAGTGTATACTATTATATCAAAGTAGAAATTATTCAATTATTACATAAAGTAAAAATGGGGAAAAAAATCTAAATTACGACAATGTACACTATTACATAAAAGTGGAAATTATTCAATTATTACATAATGTCAAAATTAACAAAAATTCAAAATTACGACAGTGTATACTATTACATAAAAGTGGAAATTATTCAATTACTACATAAAGTCTTTATTGACAAAAATTCTAAATTACAACAGTGTATACTATTACATAAAAGTGGAAATTATTCAATTACTACATAAAGTCTTTATTGACAAAAATTCTAAATTACAACAGTGTATACTATTACATAAAATTGGAAATTATTCAATTATTACATAGTCATTATTGACAAAAATTCAAAATTACAACAGTGTATACTATTACATAAAAGTGGATATTATTCAATTACTACATAAAGTCTTTATTGACAAAATTCAAAATTACAACAGTGTATACTATTACATAAAAGTGGAAATTATTCAATTACATAAAGTCTTTATTGACAAAAATTCAAAATTACAACAGTGTATACTATTACATAAAAGTGGAAATAATTCAATTATTACATAAAGTCAAAATGGACAAAATTCAAAATTACGACAGTGTATACTATTATATCAAAGTAGAAATTATTCAATTATTACATAAAGTAAAAATGGGGAAAAAAATCTAAATTACGACAATGTACACTATTACATAAAAGTGGAAATTATTCAATTATTACATAAAGTAAAAATAAACAAAAATTCAAAATTACGACAGTGTATACTATTACATCAAAGTGGAAATAATTCAATTATTACGTACAGTCAAAATGGACAAAAATTCTAAATTACGACAGTGTATACTATTACATAAAAGTGGGAATGATTGAATTATTACATGAAGTCAAAATGGAGAAAAAAAATAAAATCAAAATTACGACAGTGTATACTATTACATAAAAGTGGAAATTATTCAATTATTACATACAGTCAAAATGGACAAAAAAATTCAAAATTACGACAGTGTATACTATTACATCAAAGTGGAAATTATTCAATTATTACATAAATTAAAAATGGACAAAAATTCAAAATTACGACAGTGTATACTATTACATAAAAGTGGAAATTATTCAATTATTACATAAATTAAAAATGGACAAAAATTCAAAATTACGACAGTGTATACTATTACATAAAAGTGAAAATTATTCAATTATTAAATCGTCTTTGTTGACAAAAATTCAAAATTACGACATTGTATACTATTACATAAAAGTGGAAATTATTCAATTATTACATAAAGTCTTTATTGACAAAAATTCAAAATTACGACAGTGTATACTATTACATAAAAGTGGAAATTATTCAATTATTACATAAAGTAAAAATGGACAAAAATTCAAAATTACCACAGTGTATACTATTACATCAAAGTGGAAATTATTCAATTATTACATAAAGTCTTTATTGACAAAAATTCAAAATTACAACAGTGTATACTATTACATAAAAGTGGAAATAATTCAATTATTACATAAAGTCAAAATGGACAAAATTCAAAATTACGACAGTGTATACTATTATATCAAAGTAGAAATTATTCAATTATTACATAAAGTAAAAATGGGGAAAAAAATCTAAATTACGACAATGTACACTATTACATAAAAGTGGAAATTATTCAATTATTACATAAAGTAAAAATAAACAAAAATTCAAAATTACGACAGTGTATACTATTACATCAAAGTGGAAATTATTCAATTATTACATAATGTCAAAATTAACAAAAATTCAAAATTACGACAGTGTATACTATTACATCAAAGTGGAAATTATTCAATTATTACATAATGTCAAAATGGACAAAATTCTTAATTACGACAGTGTATACTATTACATAAGAGTGGAAATTATTCAATTACTACATAAAGTCTTTATTGACAAAAATTCTAAATTACAACAGTGTATACAATTACATAAAAGTGGAAATTATTCAATTACTACATAAAGTCTTTATTGACAAAAATTCAAAATTACAACAGTGTATACTATTACATAAAATTGGAAATTATTCAATTATTACATAATGTCAAAATTAACAAAAATTCAAAATTACAACAGTGTATACTATTACATAAAAGTGTATATTCTTCAATTACTACATAAAGTCTTTATTGACAAAATTCAAAATTATGACAGTGTATACTGTTACATAAAAGTGGAAATTATTCAATTATTACATAATCTCAAAATTAACAAAAATTCTAAATTACGACAGTGGAAACTATTACATAAAAGTGGAAATGTTTCAATTTTTACATAAAGTTAAAATGGACTACAAAAATCAAAATTACGACAGTGTATACTATTACATCAAAGTAGAAATTATTCAATTATTACATAAAGTCTTTATTGACATAAATTCAAAATTACAACAGTGTATACTATTACAAAAAAGTGGAAATTATTCAATTACTATATAAAGTCTTTATTGACAAAATTCAAAATTACAACAGTGTATACTATTACATAAAAGTGGAAATTATTCAATTACTACATAAAGTCTTTATTGACAAAATTCAATATTATGACAGTGTATACTATTACATAAAAGTGGAAATAATTCAATTATTACATACAGTCAAAATGGACAAAAATTCAAAATTACGACAGTGTATACTATTACATAAAAGTGGGAATGATTGAATTATTACATGAAGTCAAAATGGAGAAAAAAAATAAAATCAAAATTACGACAGTGTATACTATTACATAAAAGTGGAAATTATTCAATTATTACATACAGTCAAAATGGACAAAAAAAATCAAAATTACGACAGTGTATACTATTACATCAAAGTGGAAATTATTCAATTATTACATAAATAAAAAATGGACAAAAATTCAAAATTACGACAGTGTATACTATTACATAAAAGTGGAAATTATTCAATTATTAAATCGTCTTTGTTGACAAAAATTCAAAATTACGACATTGTACACTATTACATAAAAGTGGAAATTATTCAATTATTACATAATGTCAAAATTAACAAAAATTCAAAATTACGACAGTGTATACTATTACATAAAAGTGGAAATTATTCAATTATTACATAAAATCTTTATTGACAAAAATTCAAAACTACGACAGTGCATACTATTACATAAAAGTGGAAATTATTCAATTATTACATAAAGTCTTTATTGACAAAAATTAAAAATTACAACAGTGTATACTATTACATAAAAGTGGAAATAATTCAATTACATAAAGTCAAAATGGACAAAATTCAAAATTACGACAGTGTATACTATTATATCAAAGTAGAAATTATTCAATTATTACATAAGTAAAAATGGGGAAAAAAATCTAAATTACGACAATGTACACTATTACATAAAAGTGGAAATTATTCAATTATTACATAAAGTAAAAATAAACAAAAATTCAAAATTACGACAGTGTATACTATTACATCAAAGTGGAAATAATTCAATTATTAAATCGTCTTTGTTGACAAAAATTCAAAATTACGACATTGTATACTATTACATAAAAGTGGAAATTATTCAATTATTACATAAAGTCTTTATTGACAAAAATTCAAAATTACGACAGTGTATACTATTACATAAAAGTGGAAATTATTCAATTATTACATAAAGTAAAAATGGACAAAAATTCAAAATTACCACAGTGTATACTATTACATCAAAGTGGAAATTATTCAATTATTACATAAAGTCTTTATTGACAAAAATTCAAAATTACAACAGTGTATACTATTACATAAAAGTGGAAATAATTCAATTATTACATAAAGTCAAAATGGACAAAATTCAAAATTACGACAGTGTATACTATTATATCAAAGTAGAAATTATTCAATTATTACATAAAGTAAAAATGGGGAAAAAAATCTAAATTACGACAATGTACACTATTACATAAAAGTGGAAATTATTCAATTATTACATAAAGTAAAAATAAACAAAAATTCAAAATTACGACAGTGTATACTATTACATCAAAGTGGAAATTATTCAATTATTACATAATGTCAAAATTAACAAAAATTCAAAATTACGACAGTGTATACTATTACATCAAAGTGGAAATTATTCAATTATTACATAATGTCAAAATGGACAAAATTCAAAATTACGACAGTGTATACTATTACATAAGAGTGGAAATTATTCAATTACTACATAAAGTCTTTATTGACAAAAATTCTAAATTACAACAGTGTATACAATTACATAAAAGTGGAAATTATTCAATTACTACATAAAGTCTTTATTGACAAAAATTCAAAATTACAACAGTGTATACTATTACATAAAATTGGAAATTATTCAATTATTACATAATGTCAAAATTAACAAAAATTCAAAATGACAACAGTGTATACTATTACATAAAAGTGTATATTCTTCAATTACTACATAAAGTCTTTATTGACAAAATTCAAAATTATGACAGTGTATACTGTTACATAAAAGTGGAAATTATTCAATTATTACATAATCTCAAAATTAACAAAAATTCTAAATTACGACAGTGGAAACTATTACATAAAAGTGGAAATGTTTCAATTTTTACATAAAGTTAAAATGGACTACAAAAATCAAAATTACGACAGTGTATACTATTACATCAAAGTAGAAATTATTCAATTATTACATAAAGTCTTTATTGACATAAATTCAAAATTACAACAGTGTATACTATTACAAAAAAGTGGAAATTATTCAATTACTATATAAAGTCTTTATTGACAAAATTCAAAATTACAACAGTGTATACTATTACATAAAAGTGGAAATTATTCAATTACTACATAAAGTCTTTATTGACAAAATTCAATATTATGACAGTGTATACTATTACATAAAAGTGGAAATAATTCAATTATTACATACAGTCAAAATGGACAAAAATTCAAAATTACGACAGTGTATACTATTACATAAAAGTGGGAATGATTGAATTATTACATGAAGTCAAAATGGAGAAAAAAAATAAAATCAAAATTACGACAGTGTATACTATTACATAAAAGTGGAAATTATTCAATTATTACATACAGTCAAAATGGACAAAAAAAATCAAAATTACGACAGTGTATACTATTACATCAAAGTGGAAATTATTCAATTATTACATAAATAAAAAATGGACAAAAATTCAAAATTACGACAGTGTATACTATTACATAAAAGTGGAAATTATTCAATTATTAAATCGTCTTTGTTGACAAAAATTCAAAATTACGACATTGTACACTATTACATAAAAGTGGAAATTATTCAATTATTACATAATGTCAAAATTAACAAAAATTCAAAATTACGACAGTGTATACTATTACATAAAAGTGGAAATTATTCAATTATTACATAAAATCTTTATTGACAAAAATTCAAAACTACGACAGTGCATACTATTACATAAAAGTGGAAATTATTCAATTATTACATAAAGTCTTTATTGACAAAAATTAAAAATTACAACAGTGTATACTATTACATAAAAGTGGAAATAATTCAATTACATAAAGTCAAAATGGACAAAATTCAAAATTACGACAGTGTATACTATTATATCAAAGTAGAAATTATTCAATTATTACATAAGTAAAAATGGGGAAAAAAATCTAAATTACGACAATGTACACTATTACATAAAAGTGGAAATTATTCAATTATTACATAAAGTAAAAATAAACAAAAATTCAAAATTACGACAGTGTATACTATTACATCAAAGTGGAAATAATTCAATTATTAAATCGTCTTTGTTGACAAAAATTCAAAATTACGACATTGTATACTATTACATAAAAGTGAAATTTATTCAATTATTAAATCGTCTTTGTTGACAAAAATTCAAAATTACGACATTGTATACTATTACATAAAAGTGGAAATTATTCAATTATTACATAATGTCAAAATTAACAAAAATTCAAAATTACGACAGTGTATACTATTACATAAAAGTGGAAATTATTCAATTATTACATAAAATCTTTATTGACAAAAATTCAAAATTACGACAGTGTATACTATTACATAAAAGTGGAAATTATTCAATTATTACATAAAGTAAAAATGGACAAAAATTCAAAATTACCACAGTGTACTGTATACTATTACATCAAAGTGGAAATTATTCAATTATTACATAAAGTCTTTATTGACAAAAATTCAAAATTACAACAGTGTATACTATTACATAAAAGTGGAAATAATTCAATTATTACATAAAGTCAAAATGGACAAAATTCAAAATTACGACAGTGTATACTATTATATCAAAGTAGAAATTATTCAATTATTACATAAAGTAAAAATGGGGAAAAAAATCTAAATTACGACAATGTACACTATTACATAAAAGTGGAAATTATTCAATTATTACATAAAGTAAAAATAAACAAAAATTCAAAATTACGACAGTGTATACTATTACATCAAAGTGGAAATTATTCAATTATTACATAATGTCAAAATTAACAAAAATTCAAAATTACGACAGTGTATACTATTACATCAAAGTGGAAATTATTCAATTATTACATAATGTCAAAATGGACAAAATTCTTAATTACGACAGTGTATACTATTACATAAGAGTGGAAATTATTCAATTACTACATAAAGTCTTTATTGACAAAAATTCTAAATTACAACAGTGTATACAATTACATAAAAGTGGAAATTATTCAATTACTACATAAAGTCTTTATTGACAAAAATTCAAAATTACAACAGTGTATACTATTACATAAAATTGGAAATTATTCAATTATTACATAATGTCAAAATTAACAAAAATTCAAAATTACAACAGTGTATACTATTACATAAAAGTGGATATTATTCAATTACTACATAAAGTCTTTATTGACAAAATTCAAAATTATGACAGTGTATACTATTACATAAAAGTGGAAATTATTCAATTATTACATAATCTCAAAATTAACAAAAATTCAAAATTACGACAGTGTATACTATTACATAAAAGTGGAAATTATTAAATTATTACATAAAGTAAAAATGGACAAAAATTCTAAATTACGACAGTGGAAACTATTACATAAAAGTGGAAATGTTTCAATTTTTACATAAAGTTAAAATGGACTACAAAAATCAAAATTACGACAGTGTATACTATTACATCAAAGTAGAAATTATTCAATTATTACATAAAGTCTTTATTGACATAAATTCAAAATTACAACAGTGTATACTATTACAAAAAAGTGGAAATTATTCAATTACTATATAAAGTCTTTATTGACAAAATTCAAAATTACAACAGTGTATACTATTACATAAAAGTGGAAATTATTCAATTACTACATAAAGTCTTTATTGACAAAATTCAATATTATGACAGTGTATACTATTACATAAAAGTGGAAATAATTCAATTATTACATACAGTCAAAATGGACAAAAATTCAAAATTACGACAGTGTATACTATTACATAAAAGTGGGAATGATTGAATTATTACATGAAGTCAAAATGGAGAAAAAAAATAAAATCAAAATTACGACAGTGTATACTATTACATAAAAGTGGAAATTATTCAATTATTACATACAGTCAAAATGGACAAAAAAATCAAAATTACGACAGTGTATACTATTACATCAAAGTGGAAATTATTCAATTATTACATAAATAAAAAATGGACAAAAATTCAAAATTACGACAGTGTATACTATTACATAAAAGTGGAAATTATTCAATTATTAAATCGTCTTTGTTGACAAAAATTCAAAATTACGACATTGTACACTATTACATAAAAGTGGAAATTATTCAATTATTACATAATGTCAAAATTAACAAAAATTCAAAATTACGACAGTGTATACTATTACATAAAAGTGGAAATTATTCAATTATTACATAAAATCTTTATTGACAAAAATTCAAAACTACGACAGTGTATACTATTACATAAAAGTGGAAATTATTCAATTATTACATAAAGTCTTTATTGACAAAAATTCAAAATTACAACAGTGTATACTATTACATAAAAGTGGAAATAATTCAATTATTACATAAAGTCAAAATGGACAAAATTCAAAATTACGACAGTGTATACTATTATATCAAAGTAGAAATTATTCAATTATTACATAAAGTAAAAATGGGGAAAAAAATCTAAATTACGACAATGTACACTATTACATAAAAGTGGAAATTATTCAATTATTACATAAAGTAAAAATAAACAAAAATTCAAAATTACGACAGTGTATACTATTACATAAAAGTGGGAATGATTGAATTATTACATGAAGTCAAAATGGAGAAAAAAAATAAAATCAAAATTACGACAGTGTATACTATTACATAAAAGTGGAAATTATTCAATTATTACATACAGTCAAAATGGACAAAAAAAATCAAAATTACGACAGTGTATACTATTACATCAAAGTGGAAATTATTCAATTATTACATAAATTAAAAATGGACAAAAATTCAAAATTACGACAGTGTATACTATTACATCAAAGTGGAAATAATTCAATTATTAAATCGTCTTTGTTGACAAAAATTCAAAATTACGACATTGTATACTATTACATAAAAGTGAAAATTATTCAATTATTAAATCGTCTTTGTTGACAAAAATTCAAAATTACGACATTGTATACTATTACATAAAAGTGGAAATTATTCAATTATTACATAATGTCAAAATTAACAAAAATTCAAAATTACGACAGTGTATACTATTACATAAAAGTGGAAATTATTCAATTATTACATAAAATCTTTATTGACAAAAATTCAAAATTACGACAGTGTATACTATTACATAAAAGTGGAAATTATTCAATTATTACATAAAGTAAAAATGGACAAAAATTCAAAATTACCACAGTGTACTGTATACTATTACATCAAAGTGGAAATTATTCAATTATTACATAAAGTCTTTATTGACAAAAATTCAAAATTACAACAGTGTATACTATTACATAAAAGTGGAAATAATTCAATTATTACATAAAGTCAAAATGGACAAAATTCAAAATTACGACAGTGTATACTATTATATCAAAGTAGAAATTATTCAATTATTACATAAAGTAAAAATGGGGAAAAAAATCTAAATTACGACAATGTACACTATTACATAAAAGTGGAAATTATTCAATTATTACATAAAGTAAAAATAAACAAAAATTCAAAATTACGACAGTGTATACTATTACATCAAAGTGGAAATTATTCAATTATTACATAATGTCAAAATTAACAAAAATTCAAAATTACGACAGTGTATACTATTACATCAAAGTGGAAATTATTCAATTATTTCATAATGTCAAAATGGACAAAATTCTTAATTACGACAGTGTATACTATTACATAAGAGTGGAAATTATTCAATTACTACATAAAGTCTTTATTGACAAAAATTCTAAATTACAACAGTGTATACAATTACATAAAAGTGGAAATTATTCAATTACTACATAAAGTCTTTATTGACAAAAATTCAAAATTACAACAGTGTATACTATTACATAAAATTGGAAATTATTCAATTATTACATAATGTCAAAATTAACAAAAATTCAAAATTACAACAGTGTATACTATTACATAAAAGTGGATATTATTCAATTACTACATAAAGTCTTTATTGACAAAATTCAAAATTATGACAGTGTATACTATTACATAAAAGTGGAAATTATTCAATTATTACATAATCTCAAAATTAACAAAAATTCAAAATTACGACAGTGTATACTATTACATAAAAGTGGAAATTATTAAATTATTACATAAAGTAAAAATGGACAAAAATTCTAAATTACGACAGTGGAAACTATTACATAAAAGTGGAAATGTTTCAATTTTTACATAAAGTTAAAATGGACTACAAAAATCAAAATTACGACAGTGTATACTATTACATCAAAGTAGAAATTATTCAATTATTACATAAAGTCTTTATTGACATAAATTCAAAATTACAACAGTGTATACTATTACAAAAAAGTGGAAATTATTCAATTACTATATAAAGTCTTTATTGACAAAATTCAAAATTACAACAGTGTATACTATTACATAAAAGTGGAAATTATTCAATTACTACATAAAGTCTTTATTGACAAAATTCAATATTATGACAGTGTATACTATTACATAAAAGTGGAAATAATTCAATTATTACATACAGTCAAAATGGACAAAAATTCAAAATTACGACAGTGTATACTATTACATAAAAGTGGGAATGATTGAATTATTACATGAAGTCAAAATGGATAAAAAAAATAAAATCAAAATTACGACAGTGTATACTATTACATAAAAGTGGAAATTATTCAATTATTACATACAGTCAAAATGGACAAAAAAAAATCAAAATTACGACAGTGTATACTATTACATCAAAGTGGAAATTATTCAATTATTACATAAATAAAAAATGGACAAAAATTCAAAATTACGACAGTGTATACTATTACATAAAAGTGGAAATTATTCAATTATTAAATCGTCTTTGTTGACAAAAATTCAAAATTACGACATTGTACACTATTACATAAAAGTGGAAATTATTCAATTATTACATAATGTCAAAATTAACAAAAATTCAAAATTACGACAGTGTATACTATTACATAAAAGTGGAAATTATTCAATTATTACATAAAATCTTTATTGACAAAAATTCAAAACTACGACAGTGTATACTATTACATAAAAGTGGAAATTATTCAATTATTACATAAAATCTTTATTGACAAAAATTCAAAATTACAACAGTGTATACTATTACATAAAAGTGGAAATAATTCAATTATTACATAAAGTCAAAATGGACAAAATTCAAAATTACGACAGTGTATACTATTATATCAAAGTAGAAATTATTCAATTATTACATAAAGTAAAAATGGGGAAAAAAATCTAAATTACGACAATGTACACTATTACATAAAAGTGGAAATTATTCAATTATTACATAATGTCAAAATTAACAAAAATTCAAAATTACGACAGTGTATACTATTACATAAAAGTGGAAATAATTCAATTATTACATACAGTCAAAATGGACAAAAATTCAAAATTACGACAGTGTATACTATTACATAAAAGTGGGAATGATTGAATTATTACATGAAGTCAAAATGGATAAAAAAAATAAAATCAAAATTACGACAGTGTATACTATTACATAAAAGTGGAAATTATTCAATTATTACATACAGTCAAAATGGACAAAAAAAATCAAAATTACGACAGTGTATACTATTACATCAAAGTGGAAATTATTCAATTATTACATAAATAAAAAATGGACAAAAATTCAAAATTACGACAGTGTATACTATTACATAAAAGTGGAAATTATTCAATTATTAAATCGTCTTTGTTGACAAAAATTCAAAATTACGACATTGTACACTATTACATAAAAGTGGAAATTATTCAATTATTACATAATGTCAAAATTAACAAAAATTCAAAATTACGACAGTGTATACTATTACATAAAAGTGGAAATTATTCAATTATTACATAAAATCTTTATTGACAAAAATTCAAAACTACGACAGTGTATACTATTACATAAAAGTGGAAATTATTCAATTATTACATAAAATCTTTATTGACAAAAATTCAAAATTACGACAGTGTATACTATTACATAAAAGTGGAAATTATTCAATTATTACATAAAGTAAAAATTGACAAAAATTCAAAATTACCACAGTGTACTGTATACTATTACATCAAAGTGGAAATTATTCAATTATTACATAAAGTCTTTATTGACAAAAATTCAAAATTACAACAGTGTATACTATTACATAAAAGTGGAAATAATTCAATTATTACATAAAGTCAAAATGGACAAAATTCAAAATTACGACAGTGTATACTATTATATCAAAGTAGAAATTATTCAATTATTACATAAAGTAAAAATGGGGAAAAAAATCTAAATTACGACAATGTACACTATTACATAAAAGTGGAAATTATTCAATTATTACATAATGTCAAAATTAACAAAAATTCAAAATTACGACAGTGTATACTATTACATAAAAGTGGAAATTATTCAATTACTACATAAAGTCTTTATTGACAAAATTCAAAATTACAACAGTGTATACTATTACATAAAAGTGGAAATTATTCAATTACTACATAAAGTCTTTATTGACAAAATTCAAAATTATGACAGTGTATACTATTACATAAAAGTGGAAATTATTCAATTATTACATAAAGTCTTTCTTGACAAAAATTCAAAATTACGACAGTGTATACTATTACATAAAAGTGGAAATGATTCAATTATTACATAAAGTCAAAATGGACAAAAATTCTAAATTATGACAGTGGATACTATTACATAAAAGTGGAAATTATTCAATTATTACATAATATCAAAATTAACAAAAATTCAAAATTACGACAGTGTATACTATTACATAAAAGTGGAAATGATTAAATTATTACATAATGTCAAAATTAACAAAAAATCAAAATTACATCAGTGTATACTATTACATAAAAGTGGAAATTATTCAATTATTACATAAAGTCAAAATGGACAAATATTCAAAATTACGACAGTGTATACTATTACATCAAAGTGGAAATTATTCAATTATTACATAAATTAAAAATGGACAAAAATTCAAAATTACGACAGTGTATACTATTACATAAAAGTGATAATTATTCAATTATTACATCGTCTTTATTGACAAAAATTCAAAATTACGACAGTGTATACTATTACATCAAAGTGGAAATTATTCAATTATTACATAATGTCAAAATGGACAAAAATTCAAAATTACGACAGTGTATACTATTACATAAAAGTGGGAATGATTGAATTATTACATGAAGTCAAAATGGAGAAAAAAATAAAATCAAAATTACGACAGTGTATACTATTACATAAAAGTGGAAATTATTCAATTATTACATACAGTCAAAATGGACAAAAAAAAAATCAAAATTACGACAGTGTATACTATTACATAAAAGTGAAAATTATTCAATTATTAAATCGTCTTTATTGACAAAAATTCAAAATTACGACATTGTATACTATTACATAAAAGTGGAAATTATTCAATTATTACATAATGTCAAAATTAACAAAAATTCAAAATTACGACAGTGTATACTATTACATCAAAGTGGAAATTATTCAATTATTACATAAAGTCTTTATTGACAAAAATTCAAAATTACGACAGTGTATACTATTACATAAAAATGGAAATTATTCAAATATTACATAAAGTAAAAATGGACAAAAATTCAAAATTATGACAGTGTACTGTATACTATTACATCAAAGTGGAAATTATTCAATTATTACATAAAGTCTTTATTGACAAAAATTCAAAATTACGACAGTGTATACTATTACATAAAAGTGGAAATTATTCAATTATTACATAAAGTCTTTATTGACAAAAATTCAAAATTACAACAGTGTATACTATTACATAAAAGTGGAAATTATTCAATTATTACATAAAGTCTTTATTGACAAAAATTCAAAATTACGACAGTGTATACTATTACATTAAAGTGGAAATTATTCAATTATTACATAAAGTCTTTATTGACAAAAATTCAAAATTACGACAGTGTATATTATTACATTAAAGTGGAAATTATTAAATTATTACATAATGTCAAAATGGACAAAAATTCAAAATTACGACAGTGTATACTATTACATAAAAGTGGAAATAATTAAATTATTACATAAAGTCAAAATGGACAAAATTCAAAATTACGACTGTGTATACTATTACATAAAAGTGGAAATTATAAAATTATTACATTAAGTCAAAATGGACAAAAATTCTAAATTACGACATTGGATACTATTACATAAAAGTGGAAATTATTCAATTATTACATAAAGTCAAAATGGACAAAATTCAAAATTACGACTGTGTATACTATTACATAAAAGTGGAAATTATAAAATTATTACATAAACTCAAAATGGACAAAAATTCAAAATGACTAAAGTGGATATTATTACATAAAAGTGAAAATTATTCAATTATCACATAAAGTCAAAATGAACAAAAATTCAAAATTACTAAAGTGTATACTATTACATCAAAGTGGAAATTATTTAATTATTACTTAAAGTAAAAATGGACAAAAATTCAAAATTACGACAGTGTATACTATTACATAAAAGTGGAAATTATAAAATTATTACATTAAGTCAAAATGGACAAAAATTCTAAATTACGACATTGGATACTATTACACAAAAGTGAAAATTATTCAATTATCACATAAAGTCAAAATGAACAAAAATTCTAAATTACTAAAGTGTATACTATTACATCAAAGTGGAAATTATTTAATTATTACTTAAAGTAAAAATGGACAAAAATTCAAAATTACGACAGTGTAGTTTAGAGCAATATCTTCTGCTGTAATGTAGCGACACCTGTTGGACAGAACCCATATTGCAATAAAGCTGAAAACACTAATTGTTATTAAAAAAAAGAGATAGCCTATTTACACCAGATGCAGAGATTTAGGCATCTGAGATAAAATCGGTAAAAATAGACAGTTAAAATAATGGAGGATCTCACTCTCCCAAATTGGTTTCCCTCCAAAAACGATCCATCCATTGTTTATATCACTTGTCCACCGTGTTAAGCAGTATTTTTTTTTTTACAATCATTTCATAAAATCAACAACAACAACAAAAACATAGGCTACTAATAATTCCGTGACAATGAAAATGTACTAAAAAACGAAACAAAAGTGCCTCAGGCGTTTCTGTCCATAACGGACATTTCCGATCCTCCATTTAATTTGTGTTGAATAAATCCTTACATTTATCTACCCGAGAAAACGCCCCTAATAACACCTTCCCTTAAACTCGTTTTAATAGTTGCCGTTGTTTAAAATCACATTATGATCTTATTTAGTTTTGCGTAGAAACTACATTTCCCAGAAGTCAACAGTCAGGATGTTTTCCAGAGCGCTTCCGGAGGATCTCAAGGGCAAAATTATCACATGTACAGACGCGACACCGACTTTATTCCAGTGTGTAACTGTTATTAGATCTATAAGTGTGCAAAATGGACAGTTTTGGTTCTGATTTCTCCTCGGGCTCGTCTTCTGGTAAAATGGACACCGGCACTATAATGGAGCAGGTCAAAGTTCAGATTGCCGTAGCAAACGCGCAGGAGCTGCTGCAGGTTAGTGACTTTAACCTCTGTTTTAAACAAACCCTACTAATGAATGAATATTGTTGTGCTTCTTAAGATTAATAACTATATATATGAGGCGTGTGTTGGGTCATTAAATGTTACATTCGCCTACTCTAATGTAAATGTGCTACTATTGGAGTAAGGACTAACACATTCACCATCTAAATATTTTTATTGGCCTACTTTGTATAAGAACATGCTAGTCTTTCTACTTCAAGATTAATTATATGCTGTTTCTTTGTGATTATGTCAAATTAATAGCAATTAATTCCTTTTTGGTGTATATTTGTATAGGTATCCAATTACAAAAAAAGGTCCAACTATAGTGCTAGAATTATTCCATACATTCATAATGTCTTTGTTATTGCAGAGAATGACTGATAAATGCTTCAAGAAATGCATTGGCAAACCAGGAAGCTCATTGGACAACTCTGAACAGGTATGAGCTTTACTTCCAATACTACACTGCAAAAAATGCTTTTCTTACTTAGTATTTTTGTCTTGTTTTCAGTCCAAATATCTACAAAATCTTACATTAAGAAGCATTTACTAGACAAGCAAAAATTGTCGTCTTGTTTTGGGGGAAAATAACTCAAAATTAAGGGAGTTTTTGCTTAAAATAAGCAAAATAATCAGCCAATGGGGTAAGCAAAATAATCTTAATTCAAACAGAAAACAAGATTATTTTTCTTACCCCATTGGCAGATTATTTAGCTTATTTTAAGCAAAAACTCCCTTAATTTTGAGTTATTTTCCCCCAAAACGAGACAAAAACTTTTGCTTGTCTAGTAAATGCTTCTTAATCTAAGATTTTGTTGATATTTGGACTGAAAACAAGACAAAAATACTAAGTAAGAAAAGCATTTTTTGCAGTGTAGGTCTCCAGACTCCAAATAAACCCAAATAAACACTCCTGACCCAGCTAATCAAGGTCTTACACAGTCCTAGTAAGGCCTTGTCCCAAATGCAGTTGTGGGAAGAGCATACTCAAGCTAAAGTACTGTTACTTGTCCAAAAATATAGTGCTAGTAGAGTAAAAGTACCGGTCCTAAATACTACTCAAAGTAGGAGTAAAAAGTAGCTCTTCTAAAAGTACTCAAGAATAGTCAAGTCAGCTTTATTTATATAGCGCTTTTAACAATGCAGATTGTTTCACAGCAGTTTTACAGTGTTAAACAGGAAAATAATGCAGCATTTTCAGAGAAAACGGTGATGTCATCAGTTCATTTAAATTATCATACAGTGACAGTGTGGGCTTTAGATCAGTAATTTAGTTTATATGGTCAATTTAGTTTAATAATTAGATTTATTTGGATATTTAGTTGAAAATTTAGTGTCAAGCCAAGCCAGAGGCAACAGTGGCAAGGAAACCCAAACCCCATCTGGAGCAGAATGGAGGAAAATAAACCTTGGAGAAACCAGCCTCACTCCTCTGGCCAATTAACAAACAGCGTATGATTATTATTCTGGCAACTTTACAGGTCAGAGGTCATAAAAGATCGGAAATATCGGGGTTTATTGAGGATGCCGTGCTGATGAGGCAGTTTCAGAGTCTAATCACGGTCTCTCAGACACTTTAGGGATGTGTTGGTCTTCTCTGGGCGCAGGTCCAGCATCTGATCCGGATCCGGCCCGGATCCGGCTGACTGCAGTAAACCTCGGGATAAAACAGAGAGACTAGCATTAGCGTAGATGCCGTTCTTCTGATGATGTCACGAGTACATCAGGTGTTATGGGAAGTGTTCCCGGATCCGGCTGACCTAGTTAATGCAGCCTAACAATCATTTAACTGTGTGTGCCACAGTAAAGAGATGTGTTTTTAGTCTAGATTTAAACTGACAGAGTGTGTCTGCTTCCCGAACAATGCTATGAAAACTGTTCCAGAGTTCAGGAGCTAAATAGGAAAAGAGTTGATTGTGATATTCTCAGTTTAGAGAGCGCAGTAGATAAGCCATTTAGTGCTTTGTAAGTAATAAGCAAGATTTTAAAATGTATGCGATGTTTAATAGTGTTGTCAGAACTGGGCTAATATGGCCACACTTCCTGGTTCTAGTAAGAACTGGAGCTGCTGTGTTTTGGACCAGCTGGAGTTTGTTTATTAGGCGAGCTGGGCAACCACCCAGTAGAGACCGGACACATACAAATTAAACTTCCTCCACTCCAGTAAAACCAATGCAATACTTTTTTCTTCAATAATATTTTTTCTATTTTCTTTTGTATTTTGAGATGATTTGATGGTAGGTATTAATATTTATGCAATAATTACGGTCTATTTTTGCCATTGAAAAAAAAAAAAAAAAAAAAATATATATATATATATATATAAAAAAAAAAATTTAAACAGTATTTCAGGTTAAAATAGTCTATGCCTTCAAAATATTTGAAGGCAGATTAGCGCCCTCTGTTGGAATTATTTATGGGAGCAACCATGTGTGTAACCACTAGAGGTCTCTATCGAGATGCTTGTGAATCCCACAAATCTCTTTTGAGCACATTTAATGATTTTTTTTTTTTTGATGGATTTGAATGTATTCTTAAACTATCTCAAAGACTATTTATTATAAAGTTTTTGATATTTTTTTTGTTAGAAAGAGTGATTTAAATTGTAATTCTTATAATCATAATGCAAAAACTATGTATACAGTCAAATCTAATCATTTTGTTAGGAAGAGAAAGCAAGGAAGCGTTTTAATACCCATTTTTTAATTCAGAATTTGTAAAAAAAAAAAAGTATTATAATAAATGCATTAAATTAACCTTATGAAGGTCACCTTATGTATTTTGTTTTTAAAAATGCTCAGAAAGCTGCAAAGGATCAAGCCAGAGCTTCTGTGTGTGTGTGTGTGTGTGTGTGTGTGTGTGTGTGAGAGAGAGAGAGAAGTTTTAGTGTCACCCCTTCACTTTTGTGAGCTTTTTCTACATTATGACTGAATTAATTTCACATTCCATAAACTTTGCTCTGTTTTACAGACAGTGGTTCATAGGTATGTGTGTGTGTGTGAGTCAATATCACACTCTTGATTACTTTTTTTTCAGCATTGTGGCCGATTTGTAGATTGTACACACACAAAAAAAACTATCTAAAACTTTATAATAAATAGTCTTTGATATTTTTTAAATATATATTCAAATCCATCTAAAAAGAGTGTAAAAGAGAGTTAAATGTGTATTTTGAAGGCCAAGTCTCTATTTCAACCTGAAATACTGTATTAAATGTATTCTTTCTTTTTTTTTTTTTTCAAGTGGCAAAAATAGACCATAATTATTGCATAAATATTAATAAGTACCATCAAATCATCTCAAAATACAAAAGAAAATAGAAAAAAATATTATTGAAGAAAAATAAATTGCGTTGGTTTTACTGGGGTGGAGGAAACCACAAGACTGATAGTGCACATGAAGTGAGGCATTTCAGGATCAGCTGGTTCAGGTGTGTTTGACTGGGGTTGGAGCTAAACTCTGACAGGACAGGCCATTAAAAATTATATATATTAGGAATGCAACAAAGCTTGTCACATTTTTTGTTATTCTATTCTTAGGCGACAGGAACAGAAAGAGGTTAAAGAGAAAAAAGACTATTTTTTTATTGCAATACTCTTTCTTTATTTTACTTAAAAGAATTGAAAAACCTTACTTAAACTTAAAACTTTACTTAAAAAAAAAAACCTTGTACACATTCCTAGTGTATTGTATAATATAAAATAAATATATATATAGATTTACACTGGCAGCTCAGAGCAGTACAGCAGCATTAAAGTATGAAACTGAATGAATAAATGTAAAAATAAAACACTACACAGACTTCACTATTAAATATACATTGATTCTTATTAAAGCTGCTGTATTAGTTCTTCAGTCAAGAGCAGAGAGTGATTTTCTTTGTCTTTTGTTGTTGTATTAACATTAAATGGATAGTTCACTCAAAACTGAAAATTCTGTCATGGAGAAATGAATACAGGTTTGGAACAACATTAGAGTGAGTAAATAATGACATGATTTTAGAGGTGAACTGTCCCTTTAAGGACTGCGTGTTCACTATAGGCTGCGCCGCTGTCAATTAAAGACCTGCACACATCTAATATACACACACACACGATTTTACTTCCACTTTAGACATAACCGACTGTGTTTATGTTAACCTTGTGTGTATTTGACAGTATTAGCGCAGTAAGACGACTACTTAGTCCAGTAATCACGTGTTTGACAGGCGTTTAGTGCGCGCGCTCGGAAAAGCGCATGTTAAACCGCGCACGCGAATGAGCCGGCAAGGCTTTAAAACGCATGCAAATAATGAACTTTGGTGATTGTGAATAACTCTAGTGTTCTGTGAGTATAACTCTAACACTGACCTGTGATGTGAATGTATGTCGTTGTTCAGTATTGGGATGGAGGAAAATGATAGAATTTGTAGTAAAATACTTAATTAAATGCGAAACCGAAAAAAACGCAATTCACAAGCGCGTATTGAACCGTGAATGCCGTATCGAACGGTTCAATATTATATTGAGAATTGTGGCATCCCTAATATCTATATATATATATTTTTTTTTACAGTATTTCAGGTTAAAATAGAGTCTATGCCTTCAAAATATTTGACAGGACAGAGTTTGGAGACCCCTGATCTATCCTCATGCATAACCCTTTGTTTTTGTCCTCCAGAAATGCATTGCGATGTGTATGGACCGCTACATGGACGCGTGGAACACCGTCTCCCGCGCGTATAACTCCAGATTACAGAGGGAAAGGGCTCGGATTTGATTTGCGGATGGCGGCCAGATCTACCTCGGCATCACCTGAGTCCTCTGAGAGAGACGCCTGCTCCACTGTATAGACTTCACAACATCAGCTCTTCTCCAGAAGGAACCAGGTGGTCGGATTGACTCTACACGGACATTTTTCATTACGTTTTGTTTTCATGTTAAAATTACAGTTCTTAGCTTAATGGCCGGAAATTGGGGATTTTAGCTCCACCCTGGTTTTGGTAAAAACGATGCTAAATCGGACTCCTCCCCTTATCCATTCATCAAGCATCCAATCAAAATTCAGCGTGCCATCTGTCATTGAGTGGATGCTACTCCATTCCCCGAGGGAACGGCTCACTTTACCCCCTCAGACCGAGCTCTTCTCCCAGAGGGGGAGATCTTGTTGCAGGGATCGCGTCTCTTACTTACCTCTGGAGAACAAACTGCAATTGTGGCCGCTGGCGTATCGTTTGTCACACGGTCTGTTAAAGGGTTAGTTCACCCAAAAATGTAAATTGTGTCATTAATGACTGAGCCTCATGTGGTTGGACACCCGTCAGACCTCCGTTCATCTTCAGACACAAATGAAGATATTTTAGTGTAAATCTGATGCTCTGAAAGGCCTCCATTGGCTCAACTTTACACTCTCAAGACCCTTAAAAGACACTAAAGACTAAAGTTACAAAGTCCATCTCACTACAGCGGCTCTACAATAACTTTATGAAGACGAGAATAGTTTCTGTGCGCAAAAAAACCCTAAATAACGACTTATATAGTGATGACGATTTCAAAACACGGCCTCATGAAGCTTCGAAGCGTTATGAATCAGTGAGTCGAATCAGCAGTTCAGAGCGTTATGAGTCAGTGAGTCGATTCATAACGCTCTGAACAGCTGAATCGACTCACTGACTCATAACGCTCTGAACCGCTGAATCGACTCACTGATTCATAACGCTCCGAAGCTTCATGAGGCCGTGTTTTGAAATCGTCATCACTATATAAGTCGTTATTTAGGGTTTTTTTGCGCACAGAAACTATTCTCGTCTTCATAAAGTTATTGTAGAGCCGCTGTAGTGAGATGGACTTTGTAACTTTAGTCTTTAGTGTCTTTTAAGGGTCTTGAGAGTGTAAAGTTGAGCCAATGGAGGCCTTTCAGAGCATCAGATTTACACTAAAATATCTTCATTTGTGTCTGAAGATGAACGGAGGTCTGACGGGTGTCCAACCACATGAGGCTCAGTCATTAATGACACAATTTACATTTTTGGGTGAAATAACCCTTTAAGTACAGTAGTAGGGCTGTGAAAGTAGTTCCCTTTGTGTGTAAGCATGTCCGAGTTTCCTTTGCTTCAGTGAGTTGTGTAGAGATGTCAACTCCACCACACACACACACATGTGCTGTTTTTATGGAACGCAAATAAACGCCATCAAGTCAGTCCATTTTTATTGATGTTTGTTGCATTTGGTCAAATATCAGATGTAGCACCATTTGTACAGAGACTAATCAAGTACATTAACTCATCTTGTTCTAGATCCTGGTCTTTGTGAAGCGAGTCTGGTTTAATGGCACTGAAGTTCTTAGTAACACAAGATTACACGCATGTTTAAAGGGAGTGTGTGGTTTGCGTGTGTGCATTGAATGTTTCTGGCCTTAACATGCATCAACCAAGTCGAAGCAAATTACATGCGTTTTGTTATATTCATACGTTACAGGAATATATCAATTCTGCTGGTGAGATGAGAAAAGGCGATATCTTTATCTCTCGAAATCAGAACTTTAGGCAAGCAAATGTCACCATATTTTATCATCATCCATAATCAACCACTAAATATATATATAGCTCATCTTCAGCTGGATAAATGATCTTTCCGTTGACGTGTGGTTTGTTAGGATAGGGAAACAACTGAAAATCTGGAATCTGAGGGTGCAAACAATCTAAATATTGAGAAAATCTCTTTTAACCCCTTAACTGTCACCGCTGGCGATCTTTTTTTGATATTATATATTTTAGTAATTATCATAAATTAGGTATAATTCAAAAGCTTACGAACTCAAAATTCATCCTGTGAAAACTGTTTTGAAATCAGACATTGCGTTATCATTGAAACGGTACTTTCAATTCTCCTAGCAGGCTCCTCCCCCTAGTGGGCGGAGTCATATTTCGTATCACATTTATTTTAACGACTTTATAATCAAAATGTTTTCTAATCTCGACACATTTCGTCGGAAAGGTCTGAGTCTCAAGGGTCCATATTTGGTGGCCGTTTTGTGATGGAAGTGACATTTGGACGAAAATTTACAGGAAAATGCATTAAAAAATATAAGGGGTTAAGGGGTTAAAATATTCCAAATGAAGTCCTTAGCAATGCATATTACTACTAAATACATTTAGGATATAAACGGTAGGAGATTTACAAAATATCTTCCTGGAACATGATCTTAATATCCTAATGATTTTTGGCATTAAAGAAAAAAGTAATTTTGACCCATACAATGTGTTGTTGCCACAAATGAGACCAGGTTTAGTGGTCCAGGTATTGGTGATGTTTCGTCCCCATCCCCTCAAAATCAATGCATAAATCTGTGGATTTTGTGGAGGTCGTTGTGGTTTTTACGGTAAGAGGGCGGGTGCATCATACACCAGAATGCATTAATAAATACCACAAATAAATATTTTGACAGTACAGTGTGAGCATGTTGAGTTCTGGATCTTGTCTAAAAAGGGAGGTATATAGAGATCCACTCTCTGATAGCTGTGACCCGCATGTAAACTCCCGGAAGGCCGATCCGCCCACAGCCATGACCCCTGCTGGTGACCCCGGCCAGGAACCAGCGGCCCTGGGGCTGACGGCACACCAGAGGACCCCCAGAGTCTCCCTGCAGAAGAAGAGAAGAAGAAGAGAAGGCGGATGGCATGACATTTAAAGACGTTATGGTTGAATTACATTGGGCTGGGTTATGTAATCAGCTTAAGGGGATGTTTTAAGATCTTGTAAAAGACTTTCAGAGCATTAAAGGGATAGTTCACCCAAAAAATAAAAATTAGCCCATGATTTACTCACCCTCAAGTCATCCGAGGTGTGTGTGACATTCTTCTTTCAGACGAATAAAATCAGAGTTATATTACAAAGGTCCAGGCTAATCCAAGCTTTAGAATAGCAGTGATTGTTGCTCTGTTTTAAAGTACATAAAAGTGCATTCATCCATCATAAAAGTGCATCTGTCCATCATAAAAGTGCATCTGTCCATCATAAAAATGCATCTATCCATCAAAAGTGCATCCATCCATCATAAAAGTGCATCCATCTATCATAAAAGTGCATCCATCTATCATAAAAGTGCATCTATCCATCATAAAAGTGAATCTATCCATCATAAAAGTGCATCTGTCCATCAAAAGTGCATCCATCCATCATAAAAGTGCATCTGTCCATCATAAAAGTGCATCCATCCATCATAAAAGTGCATCTGTCCATCATAAAAGTGCATCCATCTATCATAAAAGTGCATCTGTCCATCATAAAAGTGCATCTGTCCATCATAAAAGTGCATCTGTCCATCATAAAAGTGCATCTATCCATCATAAAAGTGCATCTGTCCATCATAAAAGTGCATCTATCCATCAAAAGTGCATCCATCTATCATAAAAGTGCATCTGTCCATCATAAAAGTGCATCTGTCCATCATAAAAGTGCATCCATCTATCATAAAAGTGCATCTGTCCATCATAAAAGTGCATCTGTCCATTATAAAAGTGCATCTGTCCATCATAAAAGTGAATCTGTCCATCATAAAAGTGAATCTGTCCATCATAAAAGTGAATCTGTCCATCATAAAATAGCTAATAGCAAATAGCTTACCTGATCTGTCTCAGCTGCTCAGTGAACCCAAACAAACAGATGAACTAGAGGAAATGACTAGCAGTATGAGCACCATTTTATCTAGCACATTAGAAATTGTTGCACCAATTAGATTAAAAAAGGTTAGAGAGAAAACTAAAGCACCATGGTACAACAGTGCTACACATGTTATCAAGAGAGAAACTCGTAACTTAGAGCGTAAATGGAAACAAACTAATTTAGAGGTCTTTAGAATCGCGTGGAAAGATACTGTCACGTTATAAAAAGGCCCTAAAAGCAGCCAGGGCTGAGCATCTCCGCAAACTAATAGAAAATAACCAAAATAACCCAAGGTTTTTATTTAACATCGTGGCTAGACTAACAAATAAACAAGCATCGCCTGAGCTAAATATTCCGTCACAGTTTAGTAGTAATGATTTTATGAACTTCTTCACTGAAAAAATAGAAAGCATCAGAAACAAAATTGTAAATGTACAATCTTTAATGATGTCTTATGATTCAACCGCGATTATCGCCCGTCAAGAACTACTACACCGCTTTACAACTATAGGACAGGAAGAGCTAAATAAACTTATCATTGCATCTAAACCAACAACATGTTTATTAGATCCAATACCCACTAAACTACTGAAAGAGTTGTTACCTGTAGTGGAAGAGCATCTTCTCAATATTATTAACTCGTCTTTATCTTTAGGTCATGTTCCAAGAATATTCAAGTTGGCAGTCATAAAGCCTCTCATTAAGAAGCCACAATTAGATCATAATAACCTTGCAAATTACAGACCAATTTCAAATCTTCCATTCATGTCTAAAATACTAGAAAAAGTTGTGTCCGCTCAATTGTGCTCTTTCTTGCAAGAAAATGATATCTATGAAAAATTTCAATCAGGATTCAGGCAGCATCACAGCACAGAAACCGCACTCGTTAAAATCACAAATGATTTACTTCTAGCTTCTGACCAAGGCTGTATCTCAATACTAGTTCTACTCGATCTTAGTGCTGCGTTCGATACTATAGATCATAAAATACTCTTAGATCGACTTCAAAATTACACTGGTGTTCAGGGACAGGCATTAAACTGGTTTAGATCGTACTTATCAGACCGCTACCATTTTGTCTGTCTAAATGGGGAAAAATCAAAGATGACGTCAGTAGACTATGGGGTGCCACAAGGATCCATGCTAGGCCCTCTGCTATTCTCTATATATATGCTGCCACTTGGTAATATTATAAGAAAACATGGAATTAATTTCCACTGTTATGCTGATGACACTCAATTATATATTTCATCACGACCGGATGAAAACGATAAATTATCTAAACTGACAGCGTGTGTTGAAGATATTAAATACTGGATGACGTGTCATTTTCTGCTATTAAATTCAGATAAAACGGAGGTGTTACTCATTGGTCCAAAAAACTGCCCACAAAACCTCTCGCAATACAATTTTAACTTGGAAGGATGTCCTGTCGCTTTATCCACTACAGTAAGAGACCTGGGTGTTATATTAGACCGCAACTTGTCTTTCGAAAATCATATTTCATATGTTACAAGAACAGCATTTTTCCACCTTAGAATCATTGCTAAGCTACGTAACATGCTATCTATTTCTGATGCAGAAAAGTTAGTTCATGCATTCATGACCTCGAGACTAGATTACTGTAATGCTTTATTAGCTGGTTGTCCTGCATCATCAATAAACAAGCTACAGTTAGTCCAAAATGCGGCTGCTAGAGTTCTTACTAGGTCAAGAAAATATGATCATATAACACCAATTTTATCATCTGGTTACCTATTAAGATCCGTATCAATTACAAAGTATTGCTACTGACCTATAAAGCCCTAAATGGTTTAGCTCCAGTGTATCTAACGGATCTTCTATCGCCCTACAATCCATCGCGCTCTTTAAGATCACTAAACTCTAGGCTTCTGGTCATTCCTAGGATATCTAAGTCCACTAAAGGAGGGAGGGCTTTTTCACATTTAGCTCCTAAACTCTGGAATAGTCTTCCGGATATTGTTCGAGGTTCAGACTCGCTGTCCCAGTTTAAAACTAGATTAAAGACGCATCTCTTTAGCCAAGCATTCACATTATAATTATCTTTTTATACTACAGTTAAATCGGATCAAAAGCATTAATATAATATTCTGAACAGCAGCTACGCTAATCATTTCCCATCTGCTTTTCGGTTGTTATCTCGGGACACTAGTCCTGAGGTAAATAGTTCATCAGCTCCAGTTTGTATCAGCCTCTCATGGAGACTTCAGATGCCCCGACACCTGTGAAGAGACGACTCAACGCCAGCGCTGTTATGGCCTAAATGAATACACGATTGATTAACTTTTTCGAACATTATTCTTTAACATTGTCTTTTTAACATTTTTACTGTACATCTATGAAATGCACTTTCTGTAAAGCTGCTTTGAAACAATGTGTATTGTGAAAAGCGCTATACAAATAAATTTGAATTGAATTGAATTGAATTGAATAAAAGTGCATCCATCTATCATAAAAGTGCATCTATCCATCATAAAAGTGCATCCGTCTATCATAAAAGTGCATCTATCCATCATAAAAGTGCATCTATCCATCATAAAAGTGCATCTATCCATCATAAAAGTGCATCTATCCATCATAAAAGTGCTTCTATCCATCATAAAAGGCGGTCGTTTACTTGATAAAGTTATAAATATGGATATTTTTCTTATACAAACGCATCGATTCGGTTCAGAAGGCCTTTATTAGCACCCCAGAGCCGCTGGAGCAGTTATATGACGGATAGATGCACTTTTTATGGACTTCAAAAACAGAGCAACAATCACTGCTATTCTAAAGCTTGGATTAGCCTGAACATTTGTAATGTAACTCAGATTTTATTCGTCTGAGAGAAGAATGTCACACACTTCAGATGACTTGAGGGAGAGGAAATCATGGGCTAATGTTCATTTTTGGGTGAACTATCCCTTTAAGTATCATAGTGTAAGTGCAGCGGAGCGTTTCTCCTCCTCCTGTGCAACTGCTGATTTCATACACTCACCAAACATGTGTCTTTGTCCCCGTCCATCGAGCCGGCACACATCATGTGATCGGTCAGTTCTTCATCATAGACTCGCTGGCAGTCCCACTCATCAACGACATTAACCTGAGCTTTCTGCAGCAGATTGGATATCATACCTGTGTGGGATAAACAACAGACATCATAATTCAAAAGCAGTCCATAATTATGTCCAGAAGAAAAGTGTGTGTTCGTCAAGGAATAAAGAAACGAAAATATCATCATTATACGAGTATCACATTGCAACGGTTAAACATCTTCATTTGTGTTCGACTGAAGAAACAAACACACCTACATCTCTGATGCCCTGGGGTTGATAAACATAAACATTTAGTTTTTGGGTGAAAAGTGCATCTGTCCATCATAAAAGTGCATCTGTCCATCATAAAAGTGCATCTGTCCATCATAAAAGTGCATCTGTCCATCATAAAAGTGCATCTGTCCATCATAAAAGCGCATCTGTCCATCATAAAAGTGCATCTGTCCATCATAAAAGTGCATCTGTCCATCATAAAAAGTGCATCTGTCCATCATAAAAATGCATCTATCATCATAAAAGTGCATCCATCTATCATAAAAGTGCATCCGTCCATCATAAAAGCGCATCTGTCCATCATAAAAGCGCATCTATCCATCATAAAAGTGAATCTATCCATCATAAAAGTGAATCTATCCATCATAAAAGTGCATCTATCCATCATAAAAGTGAATCTATCCATCACAAAAGTGCATCTATCCATCATAAAAATGCATCTGTCCATCATAAAAGGCATCTGTCCATCATAAAAGTGCATCTGTCCATCATAAAAGTGCATCTATCCATCATAAAAGTGCATCCATCTATCATAAAAGTGCATCTGTCCATCATAAAAGTGCATCTGTCCATCATAAAAGTGCATCTATCTATCATAAAAGTGCATCCATCTATCATAAAAGTGCATCTGTCCATCATAAAAGTGCATCCATCTATCATAAAAGTGCATCTGTCCATCATAAAAGTGCATCTGTCCATCATAAAAGTGCATCTGTCCATCATAAAAGTGCATCCATCTATCATAAAAGTGAATCTATCCATCATAAAAGTTCATCTGTCCATCATAAAAGTGCATCTGTCCATCATAAAAGTGCATCTATCTATCATAAAAGTGCATCCATCTATCATAAAAGTGCATCTGTCCATCATAAAAGTGCATCCATCTATCATAAAAGTGCATCCATCTATCATAAAAGTGCATCTGTCCATCATAAAAGTGCATCTGTCCATCATAAAAGTGCATCTGTCCATCATAAAAGTGCATCTGTCCATCATAAAAGTGCATCTGTCCATCATAAAAGTGCATCTGTCCATCATAAAAGTGCATCTATCTATCATAAAAGTGCATCCATCTATCATAAAAGTGCATCTGTCCATCATAAAAGTGCATCCATCTATCATAAAAGTGCATCCATCTATCATAAAAGTGCATCTGTCCATCATAAAAGTGCATCTGTCCATCATAAAAGTGCATCTATTCATCATAAAAGTGCATCTGTCCATCATAAAAGTGCATCTGTCCATCATAAAAGTGCATCCATCTATCATAAAAGTGCATCTGTCCATCATAAAAGTGCATCTGTCCATCATAAAAGTGCATCTGTCCATCATAAAAGTGCATCTGTCCATCATAAAAGTGCATCTGTCCATCATAAAAGTGCATCTATTCATCATAAAAGTGCATCTGTCCATCATAAAAGTGCATCTGTCCATCATAAAAGTGCATCCATCTATCATAAAAGTGCATCTGTCCATCATAAAAGTGCATCCATCTATCATAAAAGTGAATCCATCCATCATAAAAGTGCATCTGTCCATCATAAAAGTGCATCTGTCCATCATAAAAGTGCATCTGTCCATCATAAAAGTGCATCTATCCATCATAAAAGTGCATCTGTCTATCATAAAAGTGCATCTGTCCATCATAAAAGTGCATCTGTCCATCATAAAAGTGCATCTATCTATCATAAAAGTGCATCCATCTATCATAAAAGTGCATCTGTCTATCATAAAAGTGCATCTGTCCATCATAAAAGTACATCTGTCCATCATAAAAGTGCATCTGTCCATCATAAAAGTGCATCTATCCATCATAAAAGTGCATCCGTCCATCATAAAAGTGCATCTGTCCATCATAAAAGTGCATCTATCCATCATAAAAGTGAATCTATCCATCATAAAAGTGCATCCGTCCATCATAAAAGTGCATCCATCCATCATAAAAGTGCATCTATCCATCATAAAAGTGAATCTATCCATCATAAAAGTGCTTTTATCCATCATAAAAGTGATAAACATAAACATTTAGTTTTTGGGTGAACTATCCACACCAAATCAAACACTACTAGACCAACCCCAAACTCACCGTCCTCCTTCACAGCGCCCCATCCAATGATGTAGCACTCCATAGTTTTGATGAAGCTGTGCCAGGGCGAAGGCAAACACACAGTCTGGATGGTGTAGGACTTGGGGGCGGGGATGGAGAGCTCCACCAAGGCCAGGTCAAAGGCCATGGTGCTGCTATTGAAAGCAGGATGAGGGAGGATCCTCAGCACGGGAATGACCAGAGCACCCACTCCAGACCAAATGACCGACCCGAGGCTTACCGTCCAGCTGGCAGCGTCCAGCTCACTATTAACCAAAACACAAAATAATGATTCAATCCTTCCCGTGAGACTAGAGCATGCTGGGAAGTGAGTGGAGCAGTACCCTCTGAAGCAGTGGGCGGCGGTCAGGAGCCATTTGCAGTGGATGAGCGTGGCTCCGCAGCGGTGAGAGCGCTGATACTGCAGACTGCCCACCCACGGCCATTCCCCTCTGCGGGCGGAGACGCCGCCGATTATCCTCTCCTGGCCCACGGCTGGACGACTCCCACAGTCTGCAGAGTAAACAAGGGACTACTTTAATGGCCCTAAAATGGACTCCAGCGTGTTGGATCATTCGAATATTGCACTTTAATAATTATTTAATCAAGATCATCCTCAATAAACCCGTCTCCAGCATGTTGCCTCCGGTCCCTCGAATATTCCCATCTATTATGACCTCTGAGCTGTAAAGCTGCCAGAATAATAATAATAATAATACACACATATTAGCCTGGCGTGGCCATACTCAATTCTAGTCAGAATATGAGTCTGATCTGCTCCATTGAGCTTTGATTATGGGGCGTGTTTCAACCGAGCCAGGAAAGACCTCAATTGGATAGACCCACAACCAATCAGAGCAACGGAGCGACGCGTAACGTTAGTTGTCAAATGTCAACAGAACTCAACTGCACTGTTGCCAAGTCCGTGTTTTTCTCCATGTCCGCGGGTTGAAGCGACCCCAATTATGTGATTATATAAACCCAGGAATGCGAATTTTAGCAGGCAACCTTGCCAAAATAACATATTTTGCCAACCAAACGTTTTGAGTAGCAATTGTGCGCGACATTGCAAAAACACTTGGAAACCCTGTCTGCACGCACGCTGGATTAAGTAACGTTACAAGAAAAATATGAGTGTAAACGATCTTTGCCAGTAATAAAATAATTTAAGGATACACAGAGTACTTACCAACACGATCATCGTTTCTGAGAGAAATAGTGAAGGTGAACGCATATACGAACAAGTTCTCCGTTTAGGATTAGAGCAAATTCAACCCAAGAGCCTTCGATGACGTGGATGATTACGCTACTGTTGATCATCTGTCCATCATCGTCTAAAGCCCGCCCTGATGATTTCATTGGTCCGAACAGTTTCTGTTCGGGCATAATTCCTCCTCTATGGAGCGAGTCCAGACCGAATGACGCTACAATGAGCATTTACTTCTTTTAAAAATGCGGGTAATGGTGCGTTCACACCGGACGCGATTCGCGCGAGTGATTTACATGTTAAGTCAATGCAGAGACGCGAAATGGCATTCTGCGGCGCGATTCGCGCGTTTGAGGTGGCGCGAAGGACGCGAATTGAGCGTTTTGAACGTGCGATTCGCGCAAATCGCTCAAGTTGAAAAATCTGAACTTTGGCGGATATTTCGCGCCGCGTTAACCAATCAGGAGCTTGCTCTAGTAGTGACAACAATGAGGAGAAAATCTGTATATTAATATCTGGTTCAGACAATATGATTATCACTGTGATAACATTAAATGACATGAAACACAACCCAGTCTCTTTTTGTTAAATGCAAGTTTATGTTTGATCGATAATACAAAGGTATAAAAGGTATAATAAGCTCTACATGAAATAAAGCAAACAATTCAGTCAAACATTCAAAGTCAGTGCTAGTTGGCTAACGTTACAACTGCAACGTACAGTTATAGCCTAAAAATATAAAGTATTGAAACTTCTCTTTGCCCTCAGCCTAAACGATTTGCCAGGGAACAAATTATAGATCCATGAGAGCAAAGATCGGCCGTTACAAGACGAATTATAGCTCGAGACAAACCACAGAGACATCAGAGCCAGCGGCAGAAGAACTAGCTGAGGAAAGGCTGATCTCACCGGGTTAATGAGCGCCGCTGATCCACTGGAGCTCACAACTCCCAAAACACCACATCACATGTTCAAATAGGCACTCTTTATATAAATAAACCACTGATTTGAGCTTTAAACAACTACATTATCGACTGAAAAAGTCTTAAAAACTACGTTTTGTCACACATTAACAGTAGATTTTAACAAAAAAAGATGTGTAAACACAGCCCATGTCAGCCATTTCTCAACGAGACGAGCCGCTGGCAGAAGCCCCGCCCATGAGGCGAACTCACGTCTGTTGTGCAGTGAATGTCGCGCACGATTCGCGCGAATTTCACGCGCGATTGAAGCGAGTAAACTCAAAATGTTCAAGCGTCCACCTTCGCGCGATAAGCGCGAATCGCGTCCGGTGTGAACGCCACATAAGGAAGCGGGTCGGCTACAATTTATTCTTTTGTTTTTTTTGCGGTCCGAGTTGTGGGTTAGTTGAAAACGTCAGTCGGGTGCGGGTTGTTTATACATTGACTGGTGCAAACCAAAGGGATAGTTGTAGAGCAGGGGTGTTCCTGCAGAGCTCAGTTCCGACACACAGGGTATTTGATTAGGTTTGGAGCTAAATTGTCCGGGATCGGGATCTCCAGGATTGGGCAGCCCTGCTGTAGAGATGATTAGAGATTTACTCACCACAGTTTCTCTCATCCGCCTCATTGGGGCAGTCGATGACTCGGTCACACTCTGGGTTTATCTTGCTGATGCACTGGTCTCCGCCACAGTTATAATTCCCACTGCAGTTCCCAGGGGCAGGATTATTCTCAACACTGGCAGGCTCAGAGGATTGGTTCATGGTTTTAACCAGGTGAGCCTCAGTGGTTGGGACACTAGGGACAGTGGGGGCGACTGGGATTGTTGGTGCAGTATTGGTGTAGCCCAGAATCCAGTTGCGGAGTTTGGTGACGCGGGAATATACTCCGGGCTTATTGATCTGTGCACATCCCACTCCCCAACTCACCACGCCCGCCAGGAAAAACCGCCCAGCCGCCACCTCACAAACCAGAGGACCTCCAGAGTCTCCCTAAAGGCCAAAAACCACAATTAAAGGATGAGTTCACTTTAAAAATGATAGTTTACTCACTCCATCTCATCCCAGATGTTCAGGTCAACAATCATCCAATATCCTTTTTATGTTTTAGAATAAATGTATCAAAGTATCCATAAAAACACAATTGTGTTGTATTTAACATAATTGAATGCATTTGAAATATAGAGATGGGTTCTGTTCTAATGTACACAAGTGTACCTAAAATAAAAAGAGTTTAATATACAGGTTTGTGGCTGTTAATTTCTTTTTAATTGCCCACTTGTAAACTTGTTCACTGTTCTTTTTAGGGCCCTACGAAATCCGTTTTATTTTTTCCCAAATTCCGTTTAATTTTTTGCTAATTCCTTTTTTTTTTTCGTTTACATTTTTGGGAAGTCAGTTTTTTTTTTTACCCTAAACTGTTACTTTAGTCATAAAAAGAGTGTGTTTTTAATGTTAATATAATAGAACATAAAACATAAAATAGGAATGACCTTACATTTATTGATCACATTTACTTTTCAGGACAAATACTGCAACATAACACTGCACTCGAAGCACTTCAAGACACTACTAGTGCTGTGAATTGATCATTTAAAAAAAACTAATTAATCACATTTTTTCTGTAATTAATCATGATTCATTGCAATTAAAAACATTGGAGTTTTTAATATTGTAATCATTTCAGTTACTCTCCAAATTAATTTAGAAACAACTTAAAGACAGCATATTTTAAATGGATGAGTTCACTTTAAAAATGATAGTTTCCTCACTCCATCTCATCCAAGATGTTCACGTGTTTCTTTCTTCAGTTTTTGAGGATCATTCCAGGATTTTTCTGCTCATAATGGACTTCAATGGGAACCAACGGCTGAAGGTCCAAATCACTGCAGTTTCAGAGGCTCTGACCAATCCCAGACGAGGAATAGAGTCTGATCTAGAGGAACCATCGCCACATTTACAACACACACACACACATTTATACACTTTAACCTCTAATGCTCATCTGGAGCTGCTCTGAGAGACACAACGGGTTGAGCAATCACGCCACATTTTTTGAGATTTCAGACTTGACTTGTAAATATTTTAAGTCTTTAATCCTTATCTATCGTAATGGAATAGCTTTATTTGAATGTTATAATATCTGCTTCACATGTACGTGATGTGACCAGATCGGACCCTTGTCATAGAGTTTGATTACAGATGTCCGTGTATTGCGTGTAAACTCTGAAATGTCATAAAAGTCCCATGAAACATGACAGGATGTTCTCACTTTTGTATTTATTACCATGTCAGATCGGCTAGACGCAAAGAATGTGTGGAAAACAATTAAAGACCGTCATTTTATTAGACATGGCATCCACAAAGGTTATGACATTACCTCTTTTGCATTGCCAGCCTGTTAAAACGGCAATCCACCTGTCACTCAAAGTGGCCACGCCCTTAATTATGCAGAACTTTAAGGCTTTATATAATGTAAACGAATGAGTTATAAATAAATTCCCCCCTCACAGTCGTCATGAAGGGCAACATTAGCCGTACAGACCAAAAGCACAGTTTGTCCCAGACTGTAAACATGTGTTCTTCTGCTGTAAAGTTGGCCATTTTAACCATAGATATCCATAATAAAGCCTAGCGGAGTCTCTAACGTCATCAGCGGCGGCCATCTTGTCACAGGCCAGCTTTCTGGCGGCCATCTTGTCACAGGCCAGCTTTCTGGCGGCCATCTTGTCACAGGCCAGCTTTCTGGCGGCCATCTTGTCACAGGCCAGCTTTCTGGCGGCCATCTTGTCACAGGCCAGCTTTCTGGCGGCCGTCTTGTCACAGACCAGCTTTCTGGCGGCCATCTTGTCACAGGCCAGCTTTCTGGCGGCCATCTTGTCACAGGCCAGCTTTCTAGCGGCCATCTTGTCACAGGCCAGCTTTCTGGCGGCCATCTTGTCACAGGCCAGCTTTCTGGCGGCTCCTGATGTAAGGCGAGTGATCTGAACACAAATACTCTTATCTCGCTGAAATCTGGACGCATTTACAAACGGTTTGGTTTCTTACAAACGTTATTAACGTGGCTATAATTATGGATGCTTGAACAAATTATGAATAACTATTCATAAGTATGCAGTGTCATAACTACATCTCTGACGTTTATAACAAACCAAACAGTTTGAAAATCGGTAGAAAATTTAGCAAGTTATGGTTATTTAAAAACACAATGTTACGAGTGAGCGAGCTGACTGAGACAAGATGGCCGCCAGGTGTAGACGTCGACCTCCATTGGTCAGCAGCGCGGACGAGACATCTAGCCTTTATTATGGATATCTATGATTTTAACATGAGCTCAATGAGATTCTGCTCCTTCTGGAGTCTGTTAACTCACTTCAGTATCGGCTTCAAGAGAAACTGGAGGAGGTGACCCTTGTTCAAAACATGAATAGAATCTAACCTTTAAATCTAGCACTACGTTTACTTTGATCAATCTTTTCGCAGATTTTCTCACTTAATGTGCGTCTACGAGAGAGAGATAGAAAGATGTTAATCCATTTATTGCTTAAAGCGCATATTTTAACGTATCGCAATCAGCATGCGTAGTTTTCTATTGACTAGAAACAACTAGAAACGTTCAGAGGTTTGATTATTTTCTGATAATGTCTGTCATCAAAAACAACAAATATGACTGGCGCCATCTTGTGTCCACTCAGCGACTGTGTTGAAAATGACTACTTGTCTTTTGTTTTATATTTTACATTATAATGGATCATAACGGGCTGGATGTTAGGATTTTAGTTACATACAAAACAGATGATAGAATGGTCATATATTCGGTCTAAATAAAATTTTAAAAAAGGATTTTTGAATATGAGGTTTTTTCTCCGTAAGACATGAAATGACTTTTCGACTCATGACAAAAAATGTGAACATCTCTGGGTCACGTGATGTAGGTGGAAGTACCGCCCCAAGCGAACATGTGAAAACTAATACAAACGCCCTCTTCAACATCGTTGTTTAACCTTTTTCTGCTAAAGGATGTGTGTATTAGTCTTCACACGAGCGCTTGGGGCGGCACTTCCGCCTACATCACATGACCTTTCTGGCGTGATTGCTCAACCCGTGGTGTGTCTCAGAGCAGCTCCAGATGAGCATTAGAGGTTAAAGTGTATAAACGTGTGTGTGTGTTGTAAATGTGGCGATGGTTCCTCTAGATCAGACTCTATTCCTCGTCTGGGATTGGTCAGAGCCTCTGAAACTGCAGTGATTTGGACCTTCAGCCGTTGGTTCCCATTGAAGTCCATTATGAGCAGAAAAATCCTGGAATGATCCTCAAAAAACTGAAGAAAGAAACACGTGAACATCTGGGATGAGATGGAGTGAGGAAACTATCATTTTTAAAGTGAACTAATCCTTTAAAACAGCAAATTGTGAAACTGGGCATCAGCTCTCAAAGCACATTCTCTCAAGTTCGTCCTTATGTTTCCCTTAAACCAAAGGGTGTTGCAGAAAAAAACCCTTAAGTGAAACGTCATAAACACTTAGAATTCCCCTTAAATGCTGTTTTTTCACTTAAGTAATCCCTTAAAAAGCGTTAAGTGTTGCATAAAACCCCTTAAAGTGTAACTTAAGGTTTGGAAATCGTAACCTCGTAACACGGACAAAAATAAGACGACATGGCTGAATTTATGAACCAGCTGAAGATCATTATGTGCCAAGAAGAGTTTTTAGGGATAGGAAGAACCCTTTGGACCATCTTAGCGATGAAAAATTGTTGCAAAAATACAGATTTGACCATCACACATCGCAACCACTGACACTGAACACTTGCAGTCATACGTACATTTCTGAACGAGATGAAGAAAAACTTACATAGTTAAAGTTATAACAAGTCATTAATGTCTTATATGTTTCATATAATAGAACCAAAGCTATAGATTGTGAATTTAAACATGTCTGGTTTACCAGCGGCAGAAGTCAGGAGTACTAGCCGAGGTGAGGCTGTTCAAGGCGGGATCTCACAACATCTTTAAACAGGCGCTATCTTTACAAATAAACCACCAATTTGAGCTTTAAACCACTACATTCTCGACTGAACAACTCTTAAAACTACATTTCGTGACACAATAACAGTATTTTTAAATTTCGCGGCCGCACAAAACCACTATGAAAAGCGCAAAAGGACGCGCGTCAATTTCTCTTCAAGCGATTTGCTTTATACTCGTGTCCATCTCGCTTTGGACGCGCGAATGCATTCAAAGTTCAAGCGTCAAACTAGACGTGAATTTGACGCTCTATTCACGTTTGGTGTGAACGCAGCATTAGTGTTACTATGGTAACAAGACTTTTATAAACGTGAATCCAGGATTGCTGTCGTGAAACACTTCAATGTTTCCCTAAGAGAACCGTTTAAGAGATTATATGCAACACCCTTAAGTTATTCTCTTAGGTAAGGGGAAATCGCCCCTTAAGTTCAGACTTGAGGGAAAAACTGAAGGTGCTTTATGCAAACAGGCATTATTGCTGAAACCTTACCTGACATGAGTCCACCTTCCCTTGGAGAAAACCAGCACACATCATATTTTGTGTGAGCGCACCTCTGTATACAGATGACTTGTTGCAGACTTTCGAGTCAATGATCTTCACGATTGCCTTCTGTAATGTAGAGGGGACATCACCTGCTCAGGCACAAAGAGGAGAAGTCTTAAAAAGAGGCGTCAGATCTTTGACTTTTGCCAAAAAGGATCTCATTATGATCAAAAAAACCCTTTTCCACCAGCATGAACCGCTCAGTGTTAATTTAGTTTTAGTCATATTTTAGTCGCCTGAATTGTTTTTAGTTTAAGTCTAGTTTTAGTCGACTAAAATCTAATGAGTTTAGTTCAATTGTAATACATTAAGCATTTAAGCGTCACATAACCGACTGTCACTCGAATCAATCATTTTGTTGTTGACATTAAAGGTCCCGTTCTTCGTGTTTTTTTGAAGCTTTGAGTGTGTTTACAGTGTGCAATATAACATGTGTTCATGTTTCGCGTGTAAAAAAACACAGTATTTTTCACACAATGTACTTATCTGTGTACCGCTGTTTTCACTGTCCTAAAAACGGCTGGTGATTTCCTCTTTCTATGAAGTCCCTCCTTCAGAAATACGTAACGAGTTCTGATTGTGCAAGCGCTTACCGTGTTGTAATTCGACCGCAGCTTTAGCGCACGTGCCAGCAGTTCCTGTGTTGTGATTCGACAGCAGCTTAGCGCATGTTGGAAAGGTCACGCCTCTTAACGGAGAGATGTATGCGTTCAATAATCTCTACAGCGTCCCTGGGAAAGCCAAACAAAGGTGATTTGACTCCTGGATGAAAATAACAGCGTCTCGACGACATGGCGATAAACACACTCAACGCAACAGTTCCTTTTCTCCACGCGACACGTCCGCTTCTCCACGTGGGACAGCAACAAGACCGCGCCCCCTTTTTCGCGTTTCTTTGTGGGCGGAGGTTAGTCTGTTCTACTGACGTAATTAAAGAAGGAAGTACCAGGATGTAGTTCAAGCCAGCCGTTCGCTGTAGGCTTTGAAAGGGAACTTCTGTTAAATAAAATATCTCGCTTGGCATTGAACTTTGAGCTTTATAATTTTACAGGTATTATTTATGCTCTAACAGCAACATTACACACTAACTAAAGTTTGAACAATGGGATCATGCGGAATGGGACCTTTAAAAATACACGAAAGAGCTCAATTCACTTTTTTAAAAACATCCATATAGTTTTATAACTTTGTATTTCTGTTTTAGTCAGTAGGCCATATCAGGTCAGGTTAAGTTAAAGCTTTTAATTTCAAGTAATGAAGATTTTTTTTTAATGGTTTTAGTGAACTATTATAACCCTGATACTTTATTGAATATGTGTCTAATACTGCTCTTTCCTCCTGACTATGAATTAAATGGGAATTAAATTAAATACAGTTTATCGTGTAAGCAAAAACGAATATATAATGCGCGACTTTTAATGATAAACAATCTGAAATACACCAGGACTCTTATTTTGAAATGTCTGCTCCTCTATTGCAGTTGCAGGAGCTCATTCAAGTTCAGGAGATCAAATATGCATCATTACAACCGTCTAAAACACATTACTATATAAACATTGTAAAGTAAACATTCATCAGCATTAGTTCATAAACAATTGTGTGTCATAAATGTGAGTTATTGATTGATTGATTGATTGATTGACACTTCTCCTGGTTCAGAGCTGGTGCTTTGGGAACCGGTTTGAGACTAGGCTCTGGTTGGAGGAGCATCTGAAGTGACCAATCACAGAGTTAAACTCAAGCTAAACAAACGTTCAACTCACTGGAGTACTGGTTAAGAGCGCCCCATCCAGAGACGATGCAGTTCTGCCCAGGGCTGAAAATGTGAGAGGATGATGGGATGCACACTGGCTGAACATAAGGGCTAAAGGTCAAGGGCGTTTCCAGCTCCAGGACGGTCACATCACTGTCAGTGGTCATGGGATCATAAACCGGAGACACAACCAGGGACTTGATCTTCACTATAGTGGCTTCTCCCTCCTCTCCACTGACGTGATTGGCTCCCACAAGAGCCGTCCAATCATCTGGGTTGTTTTCTCTTTGGTATACAAGGAAGATACATTCAGTTACACGTTAGCATCTAGTGCAGGACTGAAGATATGACAGATCTGCTTCCTCACATTTCAAAACAATGGGCGGCACTGACGAGCCAGTGGTTGTTGACGATGGAGGCCCCGCAGGTGTGGCGGCCCCGGAGCCGGAGGCTGACCTGCCACGGCATCTCCCCATGACGAGCACTCTCACCGCCCACAACACGGCTCGCCATCACAGGACGCGACCCACAGGCTGGAGGAGGAACAGCGGTTCATAATCAGAGAAATATGGCATTTTCATTGCTTATTCAAAACAAAGGCGTAGCTTGATGATGCCTTATGATAGTCTTGACTCTTCACCTCTACAGATTTATTTACGTTACTGTGGTATGAAGCTGGATGGGGCTGAAACAATCAACAAAATATATGTGCATCTGTCCATTATAAAAGTGCATCTGTCCATCATAAAAGTGCATCTGTCCATTATAAAAGTGCATCTGTCCATCATAAAAGTGCATCTGTCCATCATAAAAGTGCATCTGTCCATTATAAAAGTGCATCTGTCCATTATAAAAGCGCATCTATTCATCATAAAAGTGCATTTGTCCATTATAAAAGCGCATCTATTCATCATAAAAGTGCATTTGTCCATTATAAAAGTGCATCTGTCCATCATAAAAGTGCATCTGTCCATCATAAAAGCGCATCTATTCATCATAAAAGTGCATCTATTCATCATAAAAGTGCATCCATCCATCATAAAAGTGCATTCATCCATCATAAAAGTGCATTCATCCATCATAAAAGTGCATCTATCCATCATAAAAGTGCATCTATCCATCATAAAAGTGCATCTGTCCATCATAAAAGCGCATCTATTCATCATAAAAGTGCATTTGTCCATTATAAAAGTGCATCCATCCATCATAAAAGTGCATTCATCCATCATAAAAGTGCATTCATCCATCATAAAAGTGCATCTATCCATCTTAAAGGTGCATCTGTCCATCATAAAAGTGCATCTATCCATCATAAAAGTGCATCTATCCATCATAAAAGCGCATTCATCCATCATAATAGTGCATCTGTCCATCATAAAAGTGCATCTATCCATTATAAAAGTGCATCTGTCCATCATAAAAGTGCATCTATCCATCATAAAAGTGCATCTATCCATTATAAAAGTGCATCTGTCCATCATAAAAGTGCATCTATCCATCATAAAAGCGCAGTCATCCATCATAAAAGTGCATCTGTCCATCATAAAAGTGCATCTATCCATTATAAAAGTGCATCTGTCCATCATAAAAGTGCATCTATCCATCATAAAAGTGCATCTATCCATTATAAAAGTGCATCTGTCCATCATAAAAGTGCATTTGTCCATCATAAAAGAGCTTCTATTCATCATAAAAGTGCATCTATCCATCATAAAAGTGCATCCATCCATCATAAAAGAGCTTCTATTCATCATAAAAGTGCATCTATCCATCATAAAAGTGCATCCATCCATCATAAAAGAGCTTCTATTCATCATAAAAGTGCATCTGTCCATCATAAAAGTGCATCCATCCATCATAAAAGAGCTTCTATTCATCATAAAAGTGCATCTATCCATCATAAAGGTGCATCTATCCATCATAAAAGTGCATCTATCCATCATAAAAGTGCATCTATCTATCATAAAAGTGCATCTATCCATCATAAAGGTGCATCTATCCATCATAAAAGCGCATTCATCCATCATAATAGTGCATCTATCCATCATAAAAGTGCATCTATCCATCATAAAAGTGCATCTGTCCATCATAAAAGTGCATCTATCCATCATAAAAGTGCATCTGTCCATCATAAAAGTGCATCTATCCATCATAAAAGTGCATCTGTCCATCATAAAAGCGCATTCATCCATCATAATAGTGCATCTATCCATCATAAAAGTGCATCTATCCATCATAAAAGTGCATCTGTCCATCATAAAAGTGCATCTATCCATCATAAAAGTGCATCCATCCATCATAATAGTGCATCTGTCCATCATAAAAGTGCATCTATCCATCATAAAAGCGCATTCATCCATCATAATAGTGCATCTATCCATCATAAAAGTGCATCTATCCATCATAAAAGTGCATCTGTCCATCATAAAAGTGCATCTATCCATCATAAAAGCGCATTCATCCATCATAATAGTGCATCTATCCATCATAAAAGTGCATCTATCCATCATAAAAGTGCATCTGTCCATCATAATAGTGCATCTATCCATCATAAAAGTGCATCTATCCATCATAAAAGTGCATCTGTCCATCATAAAAGTGCATCTATCCATCATAAAAGTGCATCTATCCATCATAAAAGTGCATCTGTCCATCATAAAAGCGCATCTATCCATCATAAAAGTGCATTTATCCATCATAAAAGTGCATCTATCCATCATAAAAGCGCATCCATCCATCATAAAAGCGCATTCATCCATCATAAAAGTGCATCTGTCCATCATAAAAGTGCATCTGTCCATCATAAAAGTGCATCTATCCATCATAAAGGTGCATCTATCCATCATAAAAGTGCATCTATCCATCATAAAAGTGCATCTATCCATCATAAAAGCGCATTCATCCATCATAAAAGTGCATCTGTCCATCATAAAAGTGCATCTGTCCATCATAAAAGTGCATCTATCCATCATAAAAGTGCATCTGTCCATCATAAAAGTGCATCTGTCCATCATAAAGGTGCATCTATCCATCATAAAAGTGCATCTGTCATTCACTGTCATAATAAAGCTTGTAAGAGTCAGGGCATTATTAATATAACTCTGATTGTGTTCGTCTGAGAGAAGAATGTCACACACACCTCAGATGAGCTGAGGGAGAGGAAATCATGGGCTAATGTTCATTTTTGGGTGAACTATCCCTTTAAAACATTTAACTTTTTTATACTACTATGTCAAATGTAATCAATTATCTTTAGGCCAAAATGAGTTCTTAAACTTTCAAAAAGGAAACGAACAGCTGGTAAATGATAGCAAGATAGAGAGACTTACAGCAAAAGGCTTCATCTGAACCATCCACACAATCGGTAATAAAGTCGCATTCTGGATTTGGCTTCGTGACGCATTCGCTGTTGTCACAAGTAAACGTGTCCTCAGGACATTTACCTGCCGTAACAGAAAAAGACATCTGAGCACGCTTTCAATTAAAGGGTCAGTTCAGCCAAAAATGTAAATTGTGTCATTAATGACTGAGCCTCATGTGGTTGGACACCCGTCAGACCTCCGTTCATCTTCAGACACAAATGAAGATATTTTAGTGTAAATCTGATGCTCTGAAAGGCCTCCATTGGCTCAACTTTACACTCTCAAGACCCTTAAAAGACACTAAAGACTAAAGTTACAAAGTCCATCTCACTACAGCGGCTCTACAATAACTTTATGAAGGCGAGAATAGTTTCTGTGCGCAAAAAACCCTAAATAACGACTTATATAGTGATGACGATTTAAAAACACGGCCTCATGAAGCTTCGAAGCGTTATGAATCAGTGAGTCGATTCAGCGGTTCGGAGCGTTATGAATCAGTGAGTCGATTCAGCGGTTCAGAGCGTTATGAATCAGTGAGTCGATTCAGCAGTTCAGAGCGTTATGAATCAGTGAGTCGATTCAGCAGTTCAGAGCGTTATGAATCAGTGAGTCGATTCAGCAGTTCAGAGCGTTATGAATCAGTGAGTCGATTCAGCGGTTCAGAGCGTTATGAATCAGTGAGTCGATTCAGCGGTTCAGAGCGTTATGAATCAGTGAGTCGATTCAGCAGTTCAGAGCGTTATGAATCAGTGAGTCGATTCAGCAGTTTGGAGCGTTATGTAATGTAAATTCAATGAATGTAAAATAATGTAAATGTACTGAATGCCAATGGAGGCCTATCTGAAGCCTTTCTCAGCATCAGATTTACACTAAAATATCTTCATTTGTGTCTGAAGATGAACGGAGGTCTGACGGGTGTCCAACCACATGAGGCTCAGTCATTAATGACACAATTTACATTTTTGGGTGAACTAACCCTTTAACCTTGATATGATCAACAGTATAAGCACATTTGTCTTACTGATGTCATTGACAATCTCGTAGAAGGACTTCCCACTCGCCCCTGGAATAACAAAACAAAACAAATGGTTAAAATGACACTATTATTGGCTTATTGTCTTTATAGGATTCCGGCGTACCAAGAAGGATGATGCCACTGATCTCTCCGTATTCTGGGACAGCGATAGGCTTCCCGTTCAGCATGGCCTTAAATCCAGAGCGAAGCAGGTCTTGAACGAAGTTCTCCGTGTATCCCTGGACTTGAGAAACCCGGAAGACCAAACGAAGAGTGGTCAACACATTTGAGTTCATATTCCTGAAAGACATCGCAGACTCTTAATCAAATACCAAACATTTACGCAGACATAATATCCCACCTTGTTTCATACCTACCCATAAGCAACTATCTGGCAGTCAGTGAAGTGATTAGCCACAGCAGAGGCGGTGAAGATAGTCCTGATCTGAAAAAAAAAAACCAAGACAGCCGTGTTTCTTAAAGGAACACGCCACTATTTTTGAGTTAAACAGTTGAGCGTTTTCTCATCCATTCAGCCGATCTCCGGGTCTGCACTGTTAGCATAGCTTAGCATAGATCATTGAATCTGATTAGACCGTTAGCATCTCTCTTAATACGATCTTACGCAGCGGCTGAAAATAGTCCCAGCGCTCTCTGTGTGAGCCGGTCGTCCCGTTGGTTATGTTGACTGAAGTTAGCCTATTTTCAGCCGTGTTGGGCAAGTTCCTGAAAATTAGTAATTAGTAACAGTTACATCTACCAATTACTGTATATCAAAAGTAATTAGTAACTAGGGAAAGTAACTTTTAAGTTACTTTTATGTCTGTTTTTTAACCCTCAGAGCCCGACGGCGTCGCCCACGACGTCACACGGCACCTCCGATAAATATCTATATTATTTCATGAAACTTTTATCGATTTTCTTACTGTTTTTTTCCAGCAGAAAGCTAACGAGCTAGCCATCACGGGGGTGTCTTTGGTGTCTTTGTAGCCTTTACAGAAGGTTTTCTATCCAGCCTGGAACATGTGCATCTTTTTGGAGTTGTTCAGCAATAAATCAAAACGCTTACATCCAAGATATATCCACTTGATGTCCATAATTTATACATTTTCCGTCATTTTTACCGCTAGCGCGATGCTAGCTGCCATTTTGGATGAGGGTTTGACCAATGACAGGCTGATCCGTCATCCACGTTGGTGTGCGTCATTACGCATGAACCACAGCTCTGTTATTGTGGAGAGAGAGAGGCGCACGGCTAGTGTTGAGGAGAGAGAGAGAGAGAGAGACGCGCTGCAGTTTTGTGGAGAAAGTTTGAGGAAAAAGTTTGAGGAGAAAGTTTGAGGAGAAGTTCCTGATGTGAGCTGTTTTGAGGCTTGGCACCAGTAAATATCCAAAATCCAAAGAGGCCAAAAACGCCTGGACTTTTTTTGGAAAAATGTAAATAGTTTTGGTTCTCATGTTTATTCCTGAGTTCCAGGACTCCAAAGACTTGAACAAACTGTTTTCCAGAGGAAATATGCTTAGCTTTAATTTATTTGTGTGTGTTTTCAATAAATATTTGAGTGATTCAATTTCCGTTTTATGTTTCCTTTTGTCTTTATGGTCCCATAACTTATTTTACATTCAGGTGACATCAATGCAACACACATATACTGATAGTGCAACTTGTCTTGAAAAAAAAGAGGTGTGTCAATTGTCTGTGCACAACAGGGTTGATGTTTTACAAGCTTTTTTAGTAAATAAAACCAGGCGGAAAATTAATTGTAAAAATACCCTTAGGTCTTAAAGGGTTAAATGTAAATATGAACAATACTGAACAGTCAAACACAATGGGCCTCATTCATGAAACACGAGCAGAACGAATTTGTGTGTAAATCGTAGGCCTGTCGCAATAATCAATATAGATATCGCACAATATATGTATATTATAATTTTTTTTTTTGATTCAATATATCGTCCATTATGTGTACATGATAATGAATGTCACCAACATTTTACTCGATTTTACTGTCCTCCTGTATGTTTTCCGTGACGGAGGCGAACGTGGTTCTCGGGCAGGTCCTTCATACACAGAGCGGTTATCGTCAGGTGAAAAAAGCCGCCATTTTAGGCGTATTGGTTTTCCTGACAACTACTGACAGTTTGGAAGAATAAGCCCAAATGGACTCGATTTCAAAGCCGCAATCCCCTGTTCCGTCAACGCATAATGATGAGTGTTAACAAGCGAAAATGTTTATTTACTATTTATTAAATTTTTTTAAATTTATTTAGGATAATATATTTTTTACCCTTAATTTCCATGATCTAAAGAATTAAAAGGTTGTCGTTTGAAAGTGTATAGGTCTACTTGCATTACTATGCTGTTATATTAGGATTATATATTCAGTGGCATAAAATAGTCTTATAATGACAAAAATATCGTTTATCGCAATTATTTCTGGGACGATATATCGCGAAACAAAAAGTAGTTATCGTGACAGGCCTAGTAAATCATTCGTAAAGCCACTCTGACGTAAATTTTCGGATTCACGAAAATGTTCATTGGTACGAAAGAAATGCATCCCTACCACGTGTAAATGGTGCGTAAAACACTTGAGCGTTCGGTGTTCTCATTTAGGCAAACTGACGACATTTTGATTATGTACCATAATAATATTTAAAGAGTTGATTTGCCCCGTCTTTGTTTTTTTTTTACTGTTCAACGTTGGGTAATATGCAGCGCTCGTTACTGTCACTTTTTACCCGGCCGCCCAATCACAGTGGAGGAGGGGCGGGACAAAAACTACACCGACCAATCATCCCACTGGTACACCGACTGAACAACAATAAAGGAGAAGTAAATACTGCTTTTACTGCATTTTTATATTCAGTAATATTCTTCAAAATGAGATGCTAGTAACACATTACACACATGGATATTCTGTGTCATATTCATAGCAAAAAGTATCTCAGATGGAAAAACGCTCACTTGCAAAGCTCTCAAGCGCCACCAGCTGGCCGTTTTCAGAAGAGCACCAGGTGTTTTTTAGCTGGCACATGATGATTTAATATCTATTGCTAGGCATATGGCCAATCAGCATTTATGCAAAATACTGGAGCCAAACCTGAGAAAGAAGTCCAGAAGATTCCACAGCGTTCCTGCACACATCATTGGCAGTTGTAACTCATGGGCGGGGATTATGCTAATTATGAACGAGCGTGCACGCGCGTCCCATTTACGAATGTTTGGAATTCATTAATATACACACGTTTAACTACCGTATACGTGGTGTACGAAGTGTTCGTGAATCTGGAAGAGAGTTTTCGTAAAGGTCCATTTTACGCGCAAATTACTCAGAATTTGCTGAAATGAACATTTCATTAATGAGGCCCAATAAACATCATTTCAGGCGAAACTGGACAAGTGTAAATGCATCTGTTGTTTAAAACACATATGCAAGTTTTACTCCTGGCAAAAATAAACGTGTGAGCGTGTTATAGGCTATAAATGACATGTTGTAGCCAGATGTGACGGCGCTACTGCAACACGCATCGCCGCATATGAGTAGCAAGCCAACACGCAAACAGCCGCAAGTGAAGTAAGTAAAAAATATTTAGTCACATGCGCATTACCGCTAAAAGTAGTGGAATTACAGTAACGCGTTACTCCCAACACTGATTATCAGGCCCTGTGTTTGGCGCTAGCACTGTTAGCATAGCTTAGCATAGATCATTGAATCTGATTAGACCGTTAGCATCTCTCTTGATATGATATTATAGCCTGACAAGCCAGACCCACATCAAGATGTTGGGAACGCACCATTGGCAGGGCTCAATCTGAGGGGCGGGATAAACGCTTGTCTTTCAAATTCTCTCCCTCCATCTTGAAAGTACATTAGCCAAAGAGGGACATACCCGTAAATTCAAGCTTGGCCTTTGGCGTTTTAACACTCGATGGCTCCGTGTCCAATGTGGACGAGGGCGAACTGGAAGCCATGTTAATCTTGGACTAAATCGGCCACCGTAGGAGTTCAAACGAAATCGGAATTGAGAGAAACTAATATTCACTGGATGGTCATACACAAGTTCACCACTAGATGGGGGAAAATATCACACAGTGCAGCTTTAAGAATGACTTCAGTGGCGTTCTTTGTTCTTTTCTCAAAGAAAAGCTTCCAGAGTCGATTGGAAAGACTGGCGCTTGCTAGCTTCTGTGTTTACGAGTAGCCCGCGGAACCGCCACAACTCTGCCCTCATTATGACACCTAAACATTAAACTTCCTCCACCCCAGTAAAACCAATGCAATTTATTTTTCTTCAATAATATTTTTTCTTTTTAATTTTGTATTTTGACATGATTTGATGATATTTTTTAATATTTATGCAATAATTATGGTCTATTTTTGCCATTGAAAATTATACTTTTTTTTTTTGTAATTTTTTTTATTGCAGTATTTCAGGTTAAAGGTCCCGTTTTTCCGGATTTTTTGAAGCTTTGATTGTGTTTACAGTGTGCAATATAACATGTGTTCATGTTTCGCGTGTAAAAAAACACAGTATTTTTCACACAATTTACTGATCTGATTAGCGCTGTTCTCACTGTCCTCAAAACGGCTCGATGATTTCCTTATTCTATGAAGTCCCTCCTTCAGAAATACGTAACGAGTTCTGATTGGGCCAGCGGTTTCCGTGTTGTGATTGGTTGCCCGGAAAGGTCCCGCCTCTCCCCATAACGAGGAGATGAACGCGCTCAAACTACAGTGTCCCTGAAGGACAAACAAAGGTGATTTGACTCCGGGATGAAAATAACAGCGTCTCGACGACATGGCGACAAACGCAACACTTCCTCTTCTCCACGCGGGAGAGCAACAAGACCACGCCCCCTTTTTCGCGTATTCTTGTGGGCGGAGTTTAGTCAACAAACTGTTCTACTGACGTCTTTAAAGCAGGAAGTACCAGGATGTAGAACAAACCGGCCGTTCGCTGTAGGCTTTGAAAGGGAACTTCTGTTAAATAAAATATCTCGCTTGGCATTGAACTTTGAGCTTTATAATTTTACAGGTATTATTTATGCTCTAACAGCAACATTACACACTAACTAAAGTTTGAAAAATGGGATCACGAAGAACAGGACCTTTAAAATAGAGACTAGCCCTTCAAAATATATATATTTGAAGGCAGATTAGCCCCTCTTTTGGGATTATTTAAGAAATCATAACCACTAGAGGTCTCCATGGAGAGGCTTGAGAATTCACTAGTTCTCTTTTGAACACATTTAATGATTTTCTTTTGATGGATTTGAATATTTATTAAAAAAAATCTCAAAAGACTATTTATTATAAAGTTTTAGATTTTTTTTTGTGTGTTAGAAATATAGTTTTTTTTCTGTGAATTTGTGTTTTTGCAGATTTCCCATTCATTTCCTATGGTGGTCATTTTTGACCGAAGAGCTCAAGTCGGAGTATTTTTTTTACGACCAATTAGCATGCTCGAATCATGAGCTCAATTTTTTTGTGTGTTTACATCCCTAATGCTAGAAAAGTCACAGTTTCATATCATTCTGATGAAGCTGTGATTTTTAAAAATTCTAAATGTGGTTCATAGGTTCAGTTTTTCATAGGTGTGTGTGTATAAGTGTGTGTGTGTGTGTGTGTGTGTGTGTGTGTGTGTGTGTGTGTGTGTGTGTGTGTGTGTGTGTGTGTGTGTGTGTGTGTGTGTGTGTGTGTGTGTGTGTGTGTGTGGATGTGTCAGTATCACACTCTTGATGTTTTAGAGAGTCACCCCTTCACTACGGTGTACTTTTTTTCAGCATTGTGGCCGATTTGTATATTGTCACCCACAAATATTCGGAGAATTTTTGTGTTTTTGACGATTTCCCATTCATTCTAGGGTGCGTCTACATTTCTAGGCTAATGATATTACGCAGCGGCTGAAAATAGTCCCAGCGCTCCCTGTGTGAGCCGGTCGTCACATTGGTTATGTTGACGGAAGTTAGCCTATTTTCTAGGGCTAGGTAAAAAATATAGGTTTCTCGATTTTAATCGATTCTCACTTTTACAAAACAATATCGATTCTTAAATCCCAAGAATCGATTAGTCATCCTGTTTTCAGTTATGAATGAAATAAACATTGTAGCGCGCCTCCCATCCAATAAATCACTATAATCTTTGTGCTTTATTACTATTGATATGAAACAAAGTCTCAGATTTCAGATTACGTCAATTTTTTATGAAATTCAAAAATATAAATACCGCTTTGGTGCAGCTCAAGCTTAGAACCGGCAGATGAACTGATCTTCTCTTCCGCATTAATATCAGTAACAGCGCGAAATAAACATGAATGAGCTTCTGAAAGTGTGTTAAAGCTACAGAACAACTTACTGAAATCCGTATAAAGTCACATAGAATCGCTCAAGTGTTTTAACCACAGAAAGACGTAAAATGGCTTGTAAACATTGTAAACATAAACTTGTCATGTAACGTCACATTTACCTCAGAAAAACCATACCCAGTGTCCATAAACTCGCTAGTCAGCTAGAAAAATTAACTCTAGAGATGAGCATTATGCTAATTATATGCACCATTACATAGGCTATTGATTGTCATATTTAATGTTCTTCAATATTTAATGCATGTATGTAGCCTATGAATCAATCTGGCAAGTTTTTATGACAGCCAAATGTTTATATGTAAAAAAAACGAATTGGAGTTGAAATATGATTATGGAATTGAAAAGATCATATTACATCTTTATTATTATAAAGAACTAAAATCATTTAGTGTAATTTAAGTGTTTGTATACAAATCAGTTAATTTGTACCTTCAATATTAGTAGGCTAATGTAGTACAAATGACTCCCATAGTTTACAACATTAGTTCAGAGATTTGTTTTCCTTGAGAAAATTGGCCATGTATTAAACCTGATATATATCTAAAATAGGGCTGTCAAAAGATTAATCGCATCCAAAATAAAAGTTTGTGTTTACATAATATATGTGTGTGTACTCTGTTAATTATTATTTATATATAAATACACACACATTCATGTATAAATGTAAGAAATATTTGCATGTATATACATTTATATAATCTATAATATATATATATATAAATGTTTTATATATAAAAATAATATTTTTTTCTTAAATATATACATGCTTGTGTGTGTATTTATATATAAATAATAATTAACAGAGTACACACACATATATTATGTAAACACAAACTTTTATTTTGGATGTGATTAATCGCGATTCATCTTTTGACAGCGCTAATCTAAAATAATCGATATTGAATCGAATCGAAAGCTTGTGAATCGAAATCGAATCGAATTGTGAAATTTGCGTCAATACCCAGCCCTACTATTTTCAGCCGCTGTGTAATATCATTGCGCCGCTGCACTCATGGGACGAGATGCTAACGGTCCAATCAGATTCAATGATCTATGCTAAGCTATGCTAAAACTGAATGGATTCGAAAACGGTCAAACTCTAGGGGAGTCGGAAAATGAGCAAAAATAGTGGCGTGTTCCTATAAATCCCATTTTACATCTGCAATGTGAAGCGTTTGCGCGCAAGGTCATACTTTTGCTTTCAGAGTCGCGGTCAGAACGACGGAGAATCCTGAGGCTTTATCCAGCAGGTCTGCTTCATAACCGAGCCCTTGCAATTCCACCGTCTCCATGAAATAATGTTCCTCTTGTATCAAGTAGGCTAAACAGGAAAAAAACACGGTTGGTTTAGGCGTCCAACAACATCGTAATATTGTGATTCTGTGAGCGAATTACTTTATATGGAGATGAATTCACCTGTCATGAAACCCACAGCCGCCCCAATGATGAGAAGAATCAGTATCGCGGCTAATATCATACATGTGCGAACGGAGAGCCGTGATTCGCCCTCGGGCCACTTATTCAAGTCTTTCTTCTCCATTTCAGTCTATACAAAGACCTGCAACACAACCTGGACATTCAACCTGTAAAACACAACAACACAAGCGCAGGTAAAAACAGGATTGGGTTTTTAAGATATCAAAAGTTATAGCGTCTCCCTTGGGTACTGACAGTGGGATGATAAAGTATTATTTCTCCGGCCATTGAATGAGACAATACTAGGAGTGGTATTGTAGAAATATGATGTTTCAGAGAGTATGGATATTGTTACGGGTTGTAAATGCAATAACAACTCTCTGATTACATAGATGCACATGAAAAACACAATATACTGAGAGTACAGAACATTATGTCAATTAAAACTAGGCTTGCATCAACAATTTGGCACATTAAAACAATATATTCCTATTAAAACTGACCATTTATGCCACTTAAAACGTATATTGCTAAATTATAATGGTTTATGCATGCATCAGTATCAAACATATGCTGTTAACTATTATTTTGTTTATAACGTTATTTTCTGAGCTTGAAACAGTAATACAACGAGCAAAAACTGTGTGTGCAGCCATTTTAAGACGAATAGACAAGAAAATGTTGTCACTCACCGTTTCACACAGCATTTGGTCACTGATGCATCTGGACTTTACGTTGACGTCCGAGTAAAACGCACGCCACGTTTGGACACTCGCTGTTATGCTGGAGGATTGTGTGTAGGCGTGGCTTTACGCAGGTGAGGACGGAATCGCGCCTTTGATTGGCCGGTGCCACAGAATATACTTTTTTTTATTTTATTATTTAAACAAAATCCTCTGTTATTTCACACAATACCGTTTTAAGATATTTAAGGGATTTAACGAAACAATAGACTGTTGTTCTTGGGAGGGGTTTCTCAATCCAAAACAAAACTAAAAGCTTTTACTGGAAACCGTTTCAAATTTCCTGCCCAGCAACAGCGCTGTGATGACGCGTTGTAACGGTCATCAATATCGTAAATCCTGCAAAGTTTTTTGTATCTTCATTTTTTTTAAACGTATGTACATTTATAACACTAATACTTTGTATTATATTACGTTTTCATCAAATTACAAAAAAAAAACAAATAAGTTCCCGCTGCTGTGAGGGCGTTTGGTTGGTAAAAATTAACATATTTCTCCCTCTTCACTGCCGTTATCAATCTCTCTCTATTTTCCCCCTCTTTTTGAAAGTTGTGAAATCACTATTGTGGCGTTTTTCTTTTGCTATTTGAGCAAATGGGGACATACAAATATATTTAATGTATTCTCTCATTCACCGCTATACAAATTAACCCAAAATGACTTCCGTTATTAGCTAACTGCTGCTATTTTATATATTTTCCGTCCAATAATACATTTTTAAAATCAATGTACAACTTTTTGTGTGTTGTCATGTGTGTATTTTCTCGTTATTTACATTTATATACACACTACCAGTCAAAAGTTAGGAAATATTAAGGTTTTTTAATGTTTTTGAAAGTAGTCTCACCGAGGCTGCGTTTATTTGATCAAAAATATCAGTAATATTGTGAAATATTTTTACAATTTAAAATAAGTTTCTTCTATGTGAATATATTTTAAAATGCAATTTATTTCTGTGATTCAAAGCTGAATTTATCGTCACATGATCCTTCAGAAATCATTCTAATATGATGACGTGAGCTCATGACACATTTATGATTATTATCAGTGTTTTTTCAGGATTATTGAATGAATATAAAGTTCAAAAGAACAGTATTTATCTGAAATAGAAAGCTTTGTACCACCGTTCAACAGTTTTGGGTCGATAAGAATTATTATTATTATTATTATTTTGGGGGGAAAGAACTTAAAGAAATGAATACATTTATTAATCAAGGACGCATTAAATTGATCAAGTGATAGTAAAGACATAAATAATGTTGCAAAAGCTAAGCTTTTGAACTTTATGTTCATTAAACAATCCTGAAAAAAAACACTGATAATAATCATAAATGTGTCTTGAGCTCAAATCATCATATTTGATGATTTCTGAAGGATCATGTGACACTAATGATGATAAATTCAGCTTTGAATCACAGAAATAAGTAACTTTTTAAAATATACTCACATAGAAAAAGGTTATTTTACTATACTGCAAATAAATGCAGCCTCGCAGACTACTTGGCTGGTAGTGCATGTTAATTTTTATTGATTTTTTAATGTATTGAACATTTACCTCAGGCAAAATTAAATGCAACGTGCCATTCTTAGACCACCTCTCCTCAGACTTCTCCTGACCTGGAATAGTATTAAGAGTTGGCCCGTCTTCAGAAAGCAGCTCCTCTTACAGACCCCTCTAAAGTTAACCATCAGTTAACAGACCCTGAACCAGTATAACCGTGTTACCCAATAAAGCCCAGACTTGGGTGCCAGTGCGCACTGATAAAATCTGGAAAGCCCTGCCGTTCAAAAGAGCACCAACACTGAGGCTTTCATTCATAACTGCGAGAAAACCACCATCACAAACGGAGGGACCGACACATCTCGATTCGCCTCACACGTATTGCGTTAAATATCAAGAGTGAAAACTATACTGGAACTGGTGAGTATATTGATGTACATAGTGTAAAGGTAAATCCAGAAAGGTTACAAGCAGGTCTTTGTGAAGCATGAATGGCTAATCTCATTCGGATAGCTCCTCTTGGTGGAAAAACCCTTGTTTTTAGTAAAACATGATCACCTGTACGTCAAAAGTAGTGTATTTTTGCACTAATTTGACCAAAAAAAATCACCCGAACAGGGAAGGGTCCATGACTGAGTCTTTAATCTGAGGAATTAGTCAATGTAAAACAGAGTCACAAAAGCAAACAAGAATGTTTTCTCAAGGCGTCTTGAAACCAAAGGCCTTCGAAATATTACACAAATAGTGTTTGTGTGTACAAAAGCTAGTGTAAAAACTGTGGGATATTCTTTAGCTTGAATTAGAAATGGTTATTATTATTGTGCAAATGAACGTCAGCACTGAAAGAACACATTACGCACCTATTTTCATGAACAGAAAACCATATAATTCAAAACCATAATCAACACACACAAAACATGCAACTAAACCATCCCAAACACACTTATCCTGAGTCTAAATACAAAGTTTTCATGATTTCTAACAAAAAACATCTGTTTTCTTCACCAGACATCTACACAATGCAAGAGAAAAGAAAAATATTATCCATCCTGCTGTTGAACGAAAGGGTTGGGAATGGCCTCCATCCCATCCTGGGGACAGATGAGCACGACGGACGTCCCTCGACAGACCACAAGGCCGAGCTGTCTCGTGTCTTCGGTCAGCTTGTACTGATCATCCGGATCTGTTCGGAATCGTTAGGCTGAGATTAGCAATCATATACAACGACTCTGGATAAAAGATTAACAAATATTTACGGCTACGTTCAAACTGCAGGGAAATGTGGCCCAAATCCATTGTCACAAAACACATGGAATCGGATTATTTCAATTCTGATTTGTGCCACTTCCATATAGGGATCGACCGATATGGATTTTTTAGTGCCGATGCCGATTTTTTTTCCTCAGCCTTAGCCGATGATGATACGAGCTGCCGATTTTCTTGAGCCGATATTTGGAGCCGATACTGCTTTTGCTCCCTCAATTTACATAAAAAAGAATTCACAATGATCATGATGATAATTTAATTTAAAATTAAAAAAAGGAACATTTATTGAACTAAAAAAAAACTATATTTAACAAATAGTAAAAACAGGTGAGGTAGAACAAGAAAAAAAAGAGTTCAGTGGTGAAAAATTCTGAAAATAAATATTTAAGCATAAATAAAATAATGACACTATTGCACACAGTATCAACAAGCGAGCAGCATAATAAAGTGCACACTGACTGCACTATACTTCATTTAAAACTATTTACAATCTAGTCATTTAATGGCTACACTCTAAAAAATGCTGGGTTAAAAATAACCCAAGTTGGGTTGAATATGGACTAACCCAGCAATTGGGTTGTTTTGACCAAGCAGTTGGGTTAAATGTTTGCTTAAAACAGCCCAATCGCTGGGTTAAAACAACCCAATCGCTGGGTTAGTCCATTTTCAACCCAACTTGGGTTATTTTTAACCCAGCATTGTTTAGAGTGTAGGTGCACTTCACTTAATCTCTTGTAGAGCAACACCAGCGGTAATTCAGGAGAAAATCTCCCAATGCTCCACGTGAAACTTCAGTCTTTCCACCTTTTACCATCGTGTCAATTCTCAATTGATTTTGATTAATATGCGCGAGGGAGAGCAAGAGAGTTTTAAGACGGTGAGAGCTGCCCTGTGGACGCCTGTCTGGAAATAATGCAGGGAAAAAATATCGGCGAACGCAGCAGCTTTATATCGGCCGATACACGTAAAAATCACAAATATCGGCGAACGCAGCAGCCTTATATCGGCCGATACACGTAAAAATCACAAATATCGGCGAACGCAGCAGCTTTATATCGGCCGATACACGTAAAAATCACAAATATCGCCGAACGCAGCAGCCTTATATCAGCCGATACACGTAAAAATCACAAATATCGCGAACCCAGCAGCCTTATATCGGCCGATACACGTAAAAATCACAAATATCGGCGAACCCAGCAGCCTTATATCAGCCGATACACGTAAAAATCACAAATATCGGCAAACCCAGCAGCCTTATATCAGCCGATACACGTAAAAATCACAAATATCGGCAAACGCAGCAGCTTTATATCAGCCGATACACGTAAAAATCACAAATATCGGCGAAAGCAGCAGCCTTATATCGGCCGATACACGTAAAAATCGCAAATATCGCCGAACGCAGCAGCCTTATATCGGCCGATACACGTAAAAAGCACAAATATTGGCGAACGCAGCAGCCTTATATCGGCCGATACACGTAAAAATCACAAATATCGGCGAACGCAGCAAATATCGGCCCGATATATCGGTCTAACACTACTTCCATATGTGGTGGTAAATCCGTTTTGCAATGCGATGGATTTGATTTTGGTTGTCATTTGTTGAAATAAATTTTAAAATATATACAGGTGCTGGTCATATAATTAGAATATCATCCAAAAGTTGATTTATTTCACTAATTCCATTCAAAAAGTGAAACTTGTATATTATATTCATTCATTACACACAGACTGATATATTTCAAATGTTTATTTATTTCAATTTTGATGATCATAACTGACAACTAAGGAAAATCGCAAATTCAGTATCTCAGAAAATTAGAATATTGTGAAAAGGTTGAATATTGAAGACACCTGGGGCCTCATTTATAAACGTTGCGTACGCACAAAAGGCGGCGTACGCCGCTCTCTACGCAATAACTGGTATTTATAAAAAGCAAACTTGACGGGAAAATGTGCGGTACTTCACGCAAGCTCTGACCCAGGCGTTCGCACAGAAACGGGTGAAATGAGAAATGGCGACACCGTCGGCAGATGAAGAAACACGTGAAAGTGTGTGAAACTGTAGACCTGCCTCTCATAAATAACACCAAGACTTCACAAAGCAAGTCTTACAATTAACGGCCTACACGAACACCCGTTTGATCGATCTGCAGTGTAAAACAAACAAAATCAAACGAAAATGATAACAAATGCAAATTAACACATATTTTCAAAATGAAAAGTGAAATAGCATATGTTCTGCAATAATATTGGCATGTTATGCAATTCATCCTCATAAATAATATGGTAAACAGAACGAAATAATGTGCAAAAACTGATATTCTCGTCAATGTGTCCGTCTGGCGGAGCAGATATAGAGGCAAATAGATAGACAGATAGATAGACAGATAGATAGATAGACAGACAGACAGACAGACAGACAGACAGACAGACAGACAGACAGACAGACAGATAGATAGATAGATAGATAGACAGATAGAGAGACAGACAGACAGATAGATAGAGACAGACAGACAGATAGATAGAGACAGACAGACAGACAGATAGATAGAGACAGACAGACAGACAGACAGACAGACAGACAGACAGACAGACAGACAGACAGACAGACAGACAGACAGACAGACAGACAGACAGACAGACAGACAGACAGACAGACAGACAGACAGACAGACAGACAGACAGACAGACAGACAGACAGACAGACAGACAGACAGACAGACAGACAGACAGACAGACAGACAGACAGACAGACAGACAGACAGACAGACAGATAGATAGATAGATAGATAGATAGATAGATAGATAGATAGATAGATAGATAGATAGATAGATAGATAGATAGATAGATAGATAGATAGATAGATAGATAGATGTATTAATTGTCCACTGGTGAAAGTTGTTTGCATAGTAAAATGTCTTCATCAGCTACGGAATCAGGGTATTCATGCATATGCCTTTAGTTTTCTTTTTGATCAAATAACGTATGACGTAGGCCTATGTCTCAACCATTCAGAAAAGCTGCAAGACATTACATTTGCACTGAACTATTTCCCATTTCCACGTAGATTATAACCGACATATGTAGCTTGTCAGATGGAAATAAAAAGCCCATCACAATGTGTAATGACGCACAATGGCTGATCTTGAGCTCTAGAAGATGTGGCGAATGGAAGGATTCGGAGTGAAGAACGCATCTTCAGACATCAAGAAGACTCGCTGGCAAACGAGGACACACTCTGGCGATGGAGCGCTAGACGCTTTTTTGCCTCGACTTTGATGTCCGACCATTTCTTTTTTATTTCGGCGATGGTCTGAGGTTGTGAGGCGACAGCATTTACGGCGTCTGCAACCTTTGGCCACTCAAGTGCCTTTTTGGCATTAGTAGCCTAATGCCCACACTGTGCCCTCCAAACAACATTTGTCTCCTCTTTTCCACCTCGCCAACGATAACTTCTACTTCAAATTGAGTGATGTTACGTTTTTTTATTTCCTCTCTGTGTTTGCCATGATTTCGCAATCGATGAATATTAACTTGTGGGCGTTTTGCGGACTATTTATGGTCAACTATGGGCGTGACATGAAGCCGCAAAAGCTGCGCTACATTTAGAATTGATTGTGATTTATTAAGGGAAAACAGCGTAGGAGGTGCGTGCGCACGGTTTTATAAATCCGAATATTTCTGTGCGTACGCACGTCCTATGTTTCATCCGTACGCCACTTCTGACGCAAATCCTACGCAAAGTTTTATAAATGAGACCCCTGGTGCCACACTCTAATCAGCTGATGAACTCAAAACACCCGCAAAGGCCTTTAAATGGTCTCTCAGTCTAGTTCTGTAGGCGACACAAACATGGGGAAGAAGCTGACCTGGCAGCTGTCCAAAAGACGACCTTTGACCCCTTGCACAAGGAGGGCAAGACACAAAAGGTCATTGCTGTTCACAGAGCTCTGTGTCCAAGCACATCAATAGAGAGACGAAGGGAAGGAAAAGATGTGCTAGAAAAAAAGTGTACAAGCAATAGGGATAACCGCACCCTGGAGAGGATTGTGAAACACAACCCATTCAAAAAAATGTGGTGGAGATTCACAAAGAGTGGACTGGAGCTGGAGTCAGTGCTTCAAGAACCACTACACACAGACGCATGCAAGACATGGGTTTCAGCTGTCGCACTCTTGGCCAACAGACAGCGCCAGAAGCGTCTCGCCTGGGCTAAAGACAGACAGGACAAAAAGTGGTCCAAAGTTATGTTCTCTGATGAAAGTAAATTGTGCATTTCCTTTGGAAATCAGGGTCCCAGAGTCTGGAGGAAGAGAGGAGAGACACACAATCCACACTGCTTGAGGTCCAGTGTAAAGTTTCCACAGTCAGTGATGGTTTGGGGTGCCATGTCATGCGCTGGTGTTGGAGCCCTTCATGCTTCCTGCTGACCAAATTTATGGAGATGCAGATTTCATTTTCCAACAGGACTGGGACCTGCACACAGTGCCAAAGCAACCAGTGCCTGGTTTAAGGACCATGGTATCCCTGTTTTTAATTGGCCAGCAAACTCGCCTGACCTTAAGTCCATAGAAAATCTATCGGGTATTGTGAAGAGGAAGATGACTGATCAGTCTGATCTCCTCATGCCACCGCATCGCTGCAGTAATTCAGGCTAAACCAGCTCCAGCTGAGCATCGAGTGCTGGACATGCTCATACTCTTCAGCTGGCCAAGATTTCTAAAAATCCTTGCTTTGTATTGGTCTTAAGTAATATTCTAATTTTCTGAGATACTGAATTTGGGATTTTCCTTAGTTGTCTGTTATAATCAAAAAAATTAAAAGAAATAAACATTTGAATTATATCAGTCTGTGTGTAATGAATGAATATAATATATGCAAGTTTCACTTTTTGAATGGAATTAGTGAAATAAATCAACTTTTTGATGATATTCTAATTATATGCCCAGCACCTGTATATAGTGTGTTGGTGTCTGACGCAAAACGCCATTAAAAGGCAACAACTTTTAAAGTTAAAAAGTGATAAAAGTTACATAAACGATAAAAGCTCTTAGTGGTTTCTCGGTTTGAGCAACAATAAACGACGCAAAACGTGAGATTGTGTTAGTGATTCCTACGTAGAAAATCACGCCCTGCCCTCCATCTACATTTCACGCCACAGCATCGCTTAATTTAATGTTCTCCGCTGTGTGATTTTAAAAAATGATTATTTTGCGCATGCGGGTCAGTCCAGGACCATTATCTGTTCTGTTCACACTGGAATCTGATATTGACCACATTTAAAACAACAATGTGGACAGCTATACAAAACAGTGCAGTGTGAATGTAGTCGGGTCAATGACATGACATGTTTTTGTGTCCGAATTCATTACTTTCCTAAAAAGAATTTTAATAAATACATGTCATATATCAAATTGATCTACAATATTTCCTTTATGAGAAACCCTTTCAATTTTTGGGGGGAAATTCAATTGACTTTTTGAGTTGTGGCGTTTGAAAGACCAAAAACGTACAAAACTGCAATAAAAAGGTTAATTTTCCCAGTAAAATTCTTAATCAAATAGTTAAATTCCTTGTAAATGAGGGAAAATAGTGTATCAGTCCTATTTCAAAACTATTACTTAAACTTTTGTACGAAAAAATGTACTTCTTCAAATGTCATTTTATACAATGTCTCTTTAAGAAAACCATGTGACAGGATATGACATCACACAGAAGACTCCTTTGATGCAGTAACAATGTTAGTCACCCTCCCATAAATATCAGATAATTTGACATTTTTGAGTAATGATGAGGTTGATTCAACTCATGTCAGGTGGTATGACCCCTGAAACACTTAGAAAATGTGTTGTTATTATAAAATTGTGCATTTGATTTAAAAAAATGTATGCATAATCTTGAGCACATGGTCAAACATTTGCATAGGTGTCCACCTTAATGCCTGTTAGATTTGAGTTTGAAATGTCAGGTGGTGCGACCAGCAAATTTACATTTAAAACGATCAATTCCCACTGCAATTGCAAAATGAAGTAAGAAATATAACTAAACCGTTATATAATGCATACAAATAAATGTATACATGGAAAATTGGGTGTTTGAACACATAGAAAAGTGTCTGTTTATATGAATTGGACTAAAAGGGCAAAACATAAAGACATGGAAAGGGAATTTACCATGTGATGAGCATTTTAGACACTACACTGATTCATATGTATATTATTTTAAGTGAATATATGGTCGCACCACCACATTTTCTGGGTGGTAAAATCAGAAATCTTGTTTAATAATGAATTAATGCCATCTTAAAAGCTGTAAAATCAATGTGAATCAACACCATACATTTTTTGGACATAAAAAATGATTAAAATTATAATTTTTTTAATCTTAAAAACCTTTTTTGTCATTGACCCAGATGCCATGGAACCCCAAAATATGACCCTCTTTTGAATATTGTAAAGCTTAAAAAGGAACTGTATGTTTTCATGTAGACCCAAATTATACTACGACAAATAGTGTGTCAAATATTATTGCGAATATTTAGTTTCTATTAAGTTACTTATTTATTTATAGTGATTTTATTGATATTTCTACACAGATCCCACTTTGAAAACCCTTCAGAAAGAGGACGAAATTAATCAATTTAGAGACTTTACCTCGCATGTATTCAATGGTGCCATCCAACACAAGATTCAACAGCGGATCGAAGCCTTTTAAGACACCACTTGCTGAAAATAGGAAACAATATATGTTAAAGTCAATGCAATGTAGTTAAACATAATAATATGTGAATTATTTACACCACTAAATGATCTTCTGAAGCAAATGTCTCACCTTCACGACCTCCTTGGAACTTAACTCTTATGTGTTTGTCGATGTATTTCGACAAATCAAAAATGCTCTCCTTCTTTTTCTTATCTTTATCCTGAAAATCAAAACCACACAGGTCTGTGTAATATATATAACGTTATATATATATAAGACCAGTATCTCATTATGTAGCTTAGCTCCTCAATAACACATCACATTTACAATAACCAGCAGGCTTTAGTGAGTACAGTGTGAACTTTCAGAGTCCACAAGACATTTATGTGCTTACATGTTTGTTTATAAACCCCATGAGCCCATACAAACGTTTATAATGTGAACGGTGTGGAAACGTTTGTGCTACTCACCGCCATGTTCAAAACTCCTGTACGCCCCGCCCACTCGGCGTTGACGTTTGACGCCTGCCTCTCGACCAATCACAACACGCGTCGGTGAACTCCGACAGAAAGGAGTTTTAATTTTACCAGGCTTAAACACCCACAAATATATATTAAACACAGCTTCAGTGGTTTATATTAGTCTTTTACGACTGGTAAAAATGCAAATATGCTGAAATAAGATAATACTCGTGATTAGGTTAAGGCGCTCAGCACATCCGGCGAGAAACGGACAAACGCGGGAGCGAAGCGCGAAAAAACAAATGACTCGTTCCACAACCTAAAAACACGCTTTTTTAAATGTTTATTGTCGCTTTTTGTGTAATTATATGAACTCAAAATGGCGGAACTACTTTTTAACAAGCGGTTACAGGTGCAGGTGAAGAATAAAGACACCGATGAAAGGTAACACCGATTGTATGTGTATATATTTGAACATAAATGAGTGTTTAGGTTTGTTTTTCATTAATTCTCATGTATGTTATAGTATTTTAAGGGTATTTATATGACTATGTTTTAAATTACAGACGTTCAGTCATTCGTATCAGTATTGAACTGCAGACATCAACAAATCCTGTCCATAGGAAGGTGAGAAATTATCATTTATACATCATTATTTATTAAAGTACAGCCTTTTATTGGTCTTATGATTATGTTTTATCAACAGGATTTGATTGTAAGGCTGACGGATGATTCTGATCTTTACTTTTTATACAATCTTGTCATATCTGAGGAGGATTTCCAGAGGTATTGTACATTTTTTGGGTAAAATAATGAACTATATTTAGTAAAATCTGACTCAATGTGAAAATCATTTTCTTCACAGCTTAAAAGTACAACAAGGGCTTTTAATAGACTTCACATCATTCCCACAGAAGTTCATAGACTTGCTTGAGCAGTGCATTTCTGAACAGGACCGAGAAAGCCCACGGTGAGAGAAGATCTCAATAATTATCTCTTATATTATATATTTTGTTATGGCGTATTAATTGTGAGAACCGTTTCTGTTCAGGTTCCTGTTGCAGCTCACATCCGCCTCATCAGCGTTCGACCACGGTCCTTCAAACCTTAATATTGTGGAGACGAACGCTTTTAAACACCTCACACATCTCTCTCTGAAACTGCTCCCGGGATCAGATACGGATATCAAGAAGTATCTGGCCGGCTGTCTGTCCACTGTAAAGGTGCAACTCATCTTCATGGACTTTGACTATCCTTCTGGCTTTAAAAGAACACGCCACTATTTTTAATAATAACTATTTTTAATCACTCGCCTAGAGTTAAACAGTTGAGCGTTTTCTCATCCATTCAGCCGATCTCCGGGTCTGCACTTTTAGCATAGCTTAGCATAGATCATTGAATCTGATTAGACCGTTAGCATCTCTCTCAAAAATGACCAATATTTTTCCTATTTAAAACTTGACTCTTCTGTAGTTCAATCGTGTACTAACATTTGCATGTTAAAGGGTTAGTTCACCCAAAAATGTAAATTGTGTCATTAATGACTGAGCCTCATGTGGTTGGACACCCGTCAGACCTCCGTTCATCTTCAGACACAAATGAAGATATTTTAGTGTAAATCTGATGCTCTGAAAGGCCTCCATTGGCACAACTTTACACTCTCAAGACCCTTAAAAGACACTAAAGACTAAAGTTACAAAGTCCATCTCACTACAGCGGCTCTACAATAACTTTATGAAGACGAGAATAGTTTCTGTGCGCAAAAAAACCCTAAATAACGACTTATATAGTGATGACGATTTCAAAACACGGCATCATGAAGCTTCGAAGCGTTATGAATCAGTGAGTTGATTCAGCAGTTCAGAGCGTTATGAATCAGTGAGTCAATTCAGCAGTTCAGAGCGTTATGAATCAGTGAGTCGATTCAGCGGTTCAGAGCGTTATGAATCAGTGAGTCGAATCAGCAGTTCAGAGCGTTATGAATCAGTGAGTCGATTCAGCGGTTCAGAGCGTTATGAATCAGTGAGTCGAATTAGCGGTTTGGATCGCCAAATTTCAACAGTTTGGCGGTTTGACACGCGATCCGAATCATGAATCGACTCACTGATTCATAACGCTTCGAAGCTTCATGATGCTGTGTTTTGAAATCGGTCATCACTATAGAAGTCGTTATTTAGGGTTTTTTTGCGCCAAAAACTATTCTCGCCAATTCATAGTTATTGTAGAGCCGCTGTAGTGAGATGGACTTTGTAACTTTAGTCTTTAGTGTCTTTTAAGGGTCTTGAGAGTGTAAAGTTGAGCCAATGGAGGCCTTTCAGAGCATCAGATTTACACTAAAATATCTTCATTTGTGTCTGAAGATGAACGGAGGTCTGACGGGTGTCCAACCACATGAGGCTCAGTCATTAATGACACAATTTACATTTTTGGGTGAACTAACCCTTTAAGTCAATGCAAAGACGCGAGTAGACAGTCTGCGACGCGATTCGCGCAAATTGACCGTTCGCAAAGACCCGCCCCCTTTAGTTACTGTTGCTATGTCCGACATGCCATGGCGCTCTCATACCACACACGTTCTCACGTAGAGAAAACACATCGTGGAGCAAAGAGGACACTGACAACACGCCGACAGACAGGATTGAGTTACTTTTGATATGAAACAAAGTCTCAACTTTTAATGTCATTTAAAAAAAAACAATAAATACCGTTTTGTGGCTCTTTAAAGGATTAGTGCACTTTTAAATAAACTTTTGCTGATAGTTTACTCACCCTCATGTCATCAAGATGTCCATGTCTTTCTTTCTGCAGTCGAAAAGAAATTAAGATTTTGATGAAAACATTCCAGGATTGTTCTCCATATAATGGACTTCAATGGGCTCCAAACGGGTCAAATGACAGTTTCAGTGCAGCTTTAAACGACACCAGATGATGAATAAGGGTCTGATCTAGACAAACCATCAGCTTCTGAGAGAAACCCAGCAGTATTTATGATATTATTTTACCTCTTATCAGACGAGCGTGATCATCTCTGAGCTCCGCCATAACTTCCGCTAAGTGAGGTCAAAATACGAGTGTGGTCATAGATGTATCAATCGTAGATGCCTCATTAGCACCTGCACGGATCAGTAGAATGAGGCATCTACGATCGATACATCTATGACCACACTCGTATTTTGACCTCACTTAGCGGAAGTTATGGCGGAGCTCAGAGATGATCACGCTCGTCTGATAAGAGGTAAAATAATATCATAAATACTGCTGGGTTTCTCTCAGAAGCTGATGGTTTGTCTAGATCAGACCCTTATTCATCATCTGGTGTCGTTTGAAGCTGCACTGAAACCGTCATTTGACCCGTTTGGAGCCCATTGAAGTCCATTATATGGAGAACAATCCTCGAATGTTTTCATCCAAAACCTTCATTTCTTTTCGACTGCAGAAAGAAAGACATGGACATCTTGGATGACATGAGGGTGAGTAAACTATCAGCAAAAGTTTATTTAAAAGTGAACTAATCCTTTAATGTGTGGAGATCGCTGTAGCGCCTCAGTTAAAGCTGCTCGTGAACCGATCGTTTCTTCTAGTTCATTAAAAAGCACGAAATAAACATGAATGAACACTAAAAGAAATGTTTCAACCGCGGAAAGACTTTCCTGACTGCTTTGTCGGACAAAACGGCAGATTCTGCGATGTGATTGGTCAGATCGCCTATCAATCAAACTTGCGGCGAAGGGTGAATTGAGCGTTCCGCGCAAGTTGATAAATCTGAACTTTGGTGGATATTCGCGGCGCGTTAACCAATCAGAAGCTTGCTCTAGTAGTGACAACAATGAGGACACAATCATATGTGGATCCTGTGCGACACATCTTCATACTTTATAGAAACAGAATAAAAATGATCTTGCTTGGAAGAAAGTGAGTGAGGAGGTCGGACAGTCTAAAGCGCTCTTTACTCAATTTGAGCTCTATATACACATATTGAGACTACAAGCTAGCTAAAGCCGGCAAATTGAGCTTATTCACCGTATTTTAAAACAATCCATGTCAGCCATTTCACAACGAGACGAGCCGCTGGCAGAAGCCCCTCCCATGACACGAGTTCACGTCTGTTGTGTCGCGCGCCAATGAAGCGAGTAAACTCAAAATGTTCAAGCGTCCAACTACACGCGAATACCACGATTTATTTGCGCAAGCGGCGCAATGATATTACACAGCGGCTGAAAATAGGCTAACTTCAGTCAACATAACCAACGGGACGACACAGAGAGCGCTGGGACTATTTTCAGCCGCTGCGTAATATCATATCAAGAGAGATGCTAACGGTCTAATCAGATTCAATGATCTATGCTAAGCTATGCTAACAGTGCAGACCCGGAGATCGGCTGAATGGATTCGATCAAACTAAACTGATCAACTCTAGGGGAGTCGGAAAAATGAGCCTATTTTCACAAATACTGGCGTGTTCCTGTAATAACTGCATCTTTATATCTGTTTTCAGGAGGAGAAGCAGCAGTTGGAACAGAAGTTGAGAAAGACTGAGGAAGATCTCACAAGACAGCTAAATTATGCACAGCAAGTATGTCATATTCAACATGGTTTCTCCGAAGTGGATTTATACATGTATTATTTATAATATAACCACCAAATTGTTATAAATCGAACAAAACCTCACAGGTTTGATAATAGTCAGTATCATCTCATAACAAATTCATTAATTTAATATTTAAAAATTGTACAACTACTATATCCGGATATATACAGTACGTAAAAATGTTTAACTATATTGCTTGATTGTTATATCTGGTTCTGATAGAAAGGGCTCAGAATACACAGCACATCTTCAGGAGTCTAGTGTTATGCCTGATCAGTGTATACTGTATAGCATATATCACGTATTAACCATTTTGCTTGTATAGTAATTATATAGATTAACTCTTTCCCCCATCTTCCAGACCCTGTCTGAGAAAAGTCGGGAGTTGGACAAACTCCGATCTGAGTGGACGTCCCAAACGACGTCTCTGTCCAGCAGACACATGCAGGATCTCACAGCGGAGCGGGAACAGGCTCTGGAGGTGATCTGACCGCTTTTAAATAAGTTGTGAAAGTTAAAAAAATGCTGACACAAATTTTGTGTGAACAAAATGAAAGATATACAAGTATAGATATTAGGGATGCCACAATACTCAATATAATATTGAACCGTTCGGTACGGCATTGACGGTTCAATACGCGCTTGTGAATTGCGTTTTGCATTTAATTAATTATTTTTCTACTAATTCTATCATTTTCCTCCATCCCAATACTGAACAACGACATACATTCACATCACAGGTCAGTGGTGGAGTTACACTCACAGGACACTAGAGTTATTCACAATCACCAAAGTTCATTATTTGCATGCGTTTTAAAGGCTTGCCGGTTCATTCGCGTGCGCGGTTTAACATGCGCTTTTCCGAGCGCGCGCACTAAACGCCTGTCAAACACGTGATTACTGGACTAAGTAGTCGTCTTACTGCGCTAATACTAATACTACATAAACACAGTCGGTTATGTCTAAAGTGAAAGTAAAATCGGCGCGTATCTGTATATTAGATGTGTGCAGGTCTTTAATTGACAGCGGCGCAGCCTATAGTGAACACGCCGTCCTTAAAGGGACAGTTCACCTCTAAAATCATGTCATTATTTACTCACTCTAATGTTGTTCCAAACCTGTATTCATTTCTCCATGACACAATTTTAATTTTTGAGTGAACTATTCCTTTAATGTTAATACAACAACAAAAGACAAAGAGAAAATCACTCACTGCTCTTGACTGAAAAACTTTAATACAGCAGCTTTAATAAGAATCAGTGTATATTTTATAGTGAAGTGTTTTATTTTTACATTCATTCATTCAATTTCATACTTTAATGCTGCTGTACAGCTCTGAGCTGCCAGTGTAAATCTTTATATATATTTATTTTATATTATACAATACACTAGAAATACACGTTTTTTTTTACAAGTAAAGTTTTAAGTTTAAGTAAGGTTTTTCAATACTTTTAAGTAAAATAAAGAAAGGGTTTTGCAATAAAAGTCTTTTTTCTCCTTAACCTCTTTCTGTTCCCGTCGCCTAAGAATAGAATAGCAAAAAAATTATGTGACAAGCCATCAGAACCGAACCGAAAACCGAGGTGTGTATTGAACCGTGGACCAACTGTATTGTTGCATCCCTAATAGATATATTTATAAGTGTATCTCTTCAAAGCTGAGACTGATTTTGTTGTGTTAGACTCAAGCGCGTCTGCAGCATCAGAACGAGCAGCTGCGACAGGAACTGGAGTCGTCCCATCACAGAATCAGCCAGCAGATCCAGACCAAAGTCTCTGAGCTGGAGACGGCCAACAGGGAGCTCAGCGACAAGAGATACAAGAGCGAATCCGCCATTCGAGACCTTAAAGCCAAACTGGCCAGCCTGGAAGAGGTGGGGTATTTGCTTACAATATGGTCTGGAAATCACAAGAAAGTCCACACACATAGACTAATACGCCACAGAATCAACACCGCCCGCCACATATTGCACATCGTTATTTTCGTTCTTTTTTTTACGCCATTTAAAACACGTTCAGCTGCACTTCCTTTCCCTGCTCTCTCTCTCTGTCACTCACACGTGTCTCTCGCTCTCAAATTGCCAAACCTGCTTTTGATATGAAACAAAGCGCAATCGAAAAGTTTTAATACGAAATTCAAACAATAAATAGCGTTTTGGCGCTAATTTGTGTTGCTTTCGTCAACGAAAAGTATAGAGACAGAGCGACACGCATCATAATCTGAAGGCCACGCCCACACCGGGGGGGAAACAATCCAACGCTCTCCATTGACTTTGCATTGCGTGAGGCGCATCCTTGTCATTTCGGACTTATAACAACAAACTGAACAATGTCTAAAAGCTGATATGTGACCAAGTGTACAGCAAACAAGCTAAACAAAACCCACAATCAAAAACACAGACGTGTTTATAAGCTATTGACCCAAAAAACGAGCGTTTAAGGACAAAAAAGTGGATTGAGACACGTTATATTACACTGAGAACTACACACACTAGAGGAGAACGTCATCAGAGACAGGAAATATCATATATAAAACTGACATGTGGAGATTTGACTTAACAGTGACAACATGTTTACTGCACACACACACACACACACACACACGCTGAGACACACTGAGTGTCAGGATCCCCAATTGACCTATCGGTAAGCCCCGCCCCCCTTAGTTATTGTTGCTAACTCGGACAAACAAACGGAGTTTGATAAACTGCGTGTGAGTTCTCCCTGTCACTACCCGTCCCGTAGACTATAATACCCGTCAAAATTATAGTCCTCCTTATAAGACAGATAATGCAGACCTTTAAACATATCTAAACTCACAGAAATAAAATAAATATGGTGAGAGATTAATTTGGAAGCGATGGTTTACAGATCTCAATGCAAACGGGAGAAGCTTCTTGTTACGATCGCAGATGAACATCCAGGATCAACACTGTTCGTGTACCGCAGGGAAGATTACATACATTCACATTTAATCAGCAGTTTAATATGGAGAAATGCACTGAAATGTAGACCTTCGTGTTTCTGACCTACACCGTTGCATGAGAACAGTTAACGTTAGTTATAGTTAACTTAGTCGGTTTGTACGCTAACTTTAATGAGAGTTTGACAAACAGAAAATCCTCTCAGGATCCCTGGAGTCAGTGTTGCAGTCCCTCAGGCGCGACGTTTAGCATTTTTGTAGCATAAACACCATCAAAACAATGAGAGCTTCGGATTTTCCAATGTTTCTCAATGGCGCTGAAACCTAAAGATGTCCGAGTTCCGGTCCCAGCGCAACTGATACTCAACTGCCATTGGCTCATCGGCGTTCAATGGGAGGGGCTTACCGATAGGTCAATTGTACCCATTCTTCAGCTGAAGCGTCACATTTTACTGCCTTTATCCACTTTTGTCTCCTTAAACTCTCGTTTTTTTTGGGTCGACAGCTTTTTCGTTATTTATTATTATTTTTACTAACCCAAATAATGCCTCATCCGCTAGGTTGCACGTGAGGGGGAAAAATAGGTTCCTTCCACTTAAGAGTTGAGCTCTTTTTTTATTTTAAATATATCTCTTTACATAAATACTATTTTCTACTTTTAAAAATTAATTTCGTTATTTTACTAACCCAGTGTTTTGTATGTGAATGCTGTTTCACGTGAATATTACCACAGGAGTGAAGCACAAAGCTTTGTTTAGCCTAGAAAGGAAATAATGGTCAGAGAGCACTTTTTCATTCTGCTTTGCGATCTGGAAATGGTCACTCGATTTTCCGTGAATTTTAACAATAGGCCTAGTCCATTTTATTAGGGATGCACCGGTTGACCGGCCAAAAACCGGAACCGGCCGGTTTTTGCTTCTAGCGCGCGATCGGCAACCGGCCGGTTTTCTTTGTTTTTTTCTGCCGATTTTTCCGGAAGTGCGCCCGCGTGCACATACGCCTATATTGCAATCATTCGCGAACATGTCACTTGCGTGTTACAAACGGAAACTGGAGAACTGAAGGAAGAGACGAGATACGTTGAAGGGAATGAAGAGCCGCTTTCCTGCGCGAGCTTTCCTCTCCGCACCTGCACAAGCGCAGATAGTGAGCGTTTGTTCAGCTCAGCTTCTCACGTGTTGGATCGGATGAGAACGAAACAGACTAACTTGTGACAAAGCCGAAATACTTCTTTTTGTAGCCTAAAGAAGAACATGCATGCACTTTAGAAATGAAATACTATCAGTTCTGTATTTCTTTAGAATTATGGTCATTAGTTAACATTAGTAACTTCATTAGTTAACATTAACTAATAATGAACTGCACTTATAAAGCGTTTATTAATCTTTGTTTATGTTAATTTCAACATTTACTAATGCATTATTAAAATCTTGTTAACATTAGTTAATGCACTGTGAACTAACATGAACAAACCATGAACAGCTGGATTTATATTAACTAACGTTAACAAAGATGAACAAATACAGTAACAAATGTACTGCTCATGGTTAGTTCATGTTAGTTAATACATTAACTAATGACCATTATTCTAAAGTGTTACCTTTTATTTTACCTTAAAATTACATTGACTTAATCTGATTTAAAAAGCACCTGCTGTAGCATCTTAGTTTTTTTCGTTGCACTAAACATTATTTGATTTAACATTTTGGAACAATTATATACTTTGGTTTTATTTAATTTCACGGGTAAAGACTTTTTTTCTTTACACTGAATTTAAAAACAAATGCTGATTTAAGTAACATCTTTGTTTGGATTGCAGAATATGCAGTTTTTGCCTTTAATTTCACCTTTCAGTCTTTTAATTTCCAATTCCATTTCCTGTTAATTTCAGATTGAGGACTTGTTTTCATTAGCCAAAAGCCAATTTATCCTGTTAAATACCAAATAAACATCTTGTTCATGTATACTTTCATTCTTTTATTGTGTAAAAAAAAAAAAACGGAAATCGGTATCGGAATCGGCCAGTTTTCTTGAAAAAAATCGGTATCGGAATCGGCCATGTAAAATCATGATCGGTGCATCACTACATTTTATCCCAATGGACATGGTTATCTCGTTTCTTTTCGCAAATCTTCACTCGTGTCGCCATGTTCGCAGGGGATTATAAACGTTTCTTCCTTTCGTTTGCTTATAATTAAGTTTATTATAACTATTCACATCGTTTACCGGGGGTATTTAACACAGTTTGTTCTTGTTATTTAACTTAGTAAGACGCGTCAAGTTTGGTTTATTTGAATAGCGCATTTCACACACGCGCCGGTGATTTTTTTTGTTTCGTTTTCTCTGGCAGTGAATAATCAAACATTGCCTAAATGTCTTGACCCCGTGGAAGATAAAATCCGCTCTTCAGACATTTTACAACAAGTGTTGCCTTGCAACATCAGTAGAAAACATGAAGATGAAGATATTCGAGAAGTTGTCTATCCAGCTTGTGTCCCACATTCCTCTCAAAGCGTAGAGCGGTATAGCCTATGACTCATACGCAACTAATATTTAATTTTCTTATATTCTTGAGGTTACCATTATTTACTGAAAATCGTTTAAATGTTTTATAGGCGGTGTTGTTTCACTGACGGAAGTGCTAAAATAAACACATGTTTCAGCCTCAAATGATTTCAAAATATAGGCTATATCTGGCATAGATTACAGTATTTAAAATAGCATATATGCATTAGTCACATTCTCAATTTAATTTACAGAGCAATCCCTGCTAAGTTTTTAGTTTAACTAATACTATAGAAGCGGATTAGTGTGTGTCGCACTCGCAACGTGGGCGTGGCATCACGATGGACGATGATATGTCCATCGCCACAACCCTAATTTGTGCCAATCACCAACCTCAGATTTCACAAATTGGTTTCTAATCTGTGGGAAACACTGATGGTGTAACGTTGTGTTGTTTGTCCAGGAGTGTCAAAGGTCAAAGCAGCAGGTTCTGTCACTGAGGCGGGAGAACGGCAGTCTTGACACCGAATGCCATGAGAAGGAGCGCCTGGTGAACCAGCTTCAGACACGAGTAGCCGTCTTAGAGCAGGAGATCAAGGATAAAGAGCAGCTCGTGATGCGGACCAGAGAGGTGCTGGAAGCCACACAGCAGCAGAAGGTCCGCTCGTTTAAAACACACATCGTTTCCTTTACATTTTGGGATGAATTATGATATGGAAGTATCCTTATATTTATTCATTTTAATTGTTTGTGTGCCAGAACTCTGTTGAAGGAAGTGCAGAAAGTAAGCAACTTCAGATCGGCAAGCTGGAGGCCACAGTGAAGTCCCTGTCGGAGGAGCTCATCAAGGTCTGCGTCCGATTTTAACTAGCTAAAAAAGTCTTAATTCGCCCTTAACACAAATTGCACACCTGCAAACTTGTCGCTTTTCGGCGACAATCGCCGTTTTCTTGGTCAATTGGGTCATTTATTAGCCTGGATGCCAGCTGAACTTAGCCCCGCCCACAACATTTTAACTCAGGCAGTTCGGTCTGGACTTGATCTGTAGAGAAGTAATAATGCCGGAACATAAACTGTTCGGACCAATGAGATCATCAGGGGGCGGGCTTTAGACGATGATGGACAGATGATCAACAGTAACGTCATCAAAGCCGCTTGAGTTGAATTTGTTCTAATCCTAAACGGAGAACTTGTTCGTATATGCGTTCACCTTTACTATTTCTCTCAGAAATGATGATGGTGTTGGTCAGAACCTTAAATAATTTTTTTACAACACCGGCAAACATCGTTCACTCATCTTTTTCTTCTAACTTATTCCAGCGTGCGGGCACAGGGTTGCCAAGTCTTTACAACAAAACCCGCCCAATTGCTACTCAAAACTACCCAAAAACAAGCCCAATAGCTTTCCAAGGGGGTTCTCCGGGAAAAAAGTAATTTGGGGGGGGGGGGGGGAATGTGTTATTTTGCCAGGGCTTCCTGCTAAAATTCTTTTCAATCAGTGAGTCGATTCATGATTCGGATCGCGTGTCAAACCACCAAACTGCTGAAATTTGGCGATTCAAACCACTGAATCGACTCGCTGATTCATAACGCTCTGAACCGCTGAATCGACTCACTGATTCATAACGCTCTGAACCGCTGAATCGACTCGCTGATTCATAACGCTCTGAACCGCTGAATCGACTCACTGATTCATAACGCTCTGAACCGCTGAATCGACTCACTGATTCATAACGCTCTGAACCACTGAATCGACTCGCTGATTCATAACGCTCTGAACCGCTGAATCGACTCACTGACTCATAACGCTCTGAACCGCTGATTCGACTCACTGATTCATAACGCTCTGAACCGCTGATTCGACTCACTGATTCATAACGCTCCAAACCGCTGATTCGACTCACTGATTCATAACGCTCTGAACCGCTGATTCGACTCACTGATTCATAACGCTCTGAACCGCTGATTCGACTCACTGATTCATAACGCTCTGAACCGCTGAATCGACTCACTGATTCATAACGCTTCGAAGCTTCATGAGGCCGTGTTTTGAAATCGTCATCACTATATAAGTCGTTATTTAGGGTTTTTTTGCGCACAGAAACTATTCTCGTCTTCATAAAGTTATTGTAGAGCCGCTGTAGTGAGATGGACTTTGTAACTTTAGTCTTTAGTGTCTTTTAAGGGTCTTGAGAGTGTAAAGTTGAGCCAATGGAGGCCTTTCAGAGCATCAGCTTTACACTAAAATATCTTCATTTGTGTCTGAAGATGAACGGAGGTCTGACGGGTGTCCAACCACATGAGGCTCAGTCATTAATGACACAATCTACAGTTTTGGGTGAACTAACCCTTTAACAGTTCACAGTCGGCTTGTTTTAAGCACGGAACACACTTCAATCCGAGTTCCCACACGAGCATATTAAGTATTCAGCCCATGTTATAACGAAATCCAAACGATAAATGCCGTTTTGGCGCTCTATGTGGCGCGACTGATCACAGTTCAAGCGGCCGCGATCATCTGTGAAGGCGATCGATCATCTCTTCCTAAAGAATAAACATGAATGAACATCTGAAGGTATGCTGAGGATACATTACAACTTACTGTCATGATATATGTGCTGTAATCGCTCAATCAGTGTTTCAGCAGCGAAAAGACGTCAATATAACTGCTGTAAACTAAACAATGTCATGTGGCATCACATTTACCTCAGGCAGTCATTCAGTGTCCACAGAATCATATTCACTAGAGAAATCAACTCTTTCACTCAATATATGCTCTATATTAGCCGTTATATTCATTATATTAGCCGTTATATTCATTATATTAGCCGTTATATTCATTATATTAGCCGTTATATTCATTATATTCTACTTAACCTGTTAGTGATGTCTTGATTATTTCATGCATGTTTAAATAAACCCGTCATGAAAATGACACACACTGTATAAATGATTATATTTCAACAACCAATTGGAGACAAAAACTATTTTATAATTAAATTTAGAAGTTAATGCAAAAACTGCCTTATGTGAAGTTTAAATGTTTGCGTACTGTGTGTTATTTGAGTGTTGATTATTAGACCTAAAAATAAATATCAGCTGAATTTCGGCTAATAGTTTGAGCTCTGTTGTTAATCTTTAATATTAATGTGCAAGTAAGGGCTCCCTATATAGTTTAGAGCAAAATCTTCAATACACTTTCAGATATAATTGAATTAATTCAAGGACAGGCACTTTTTTTCTTCTTCAGTAAACCACTGTTAAATCTAAAAATAAATAAAAAGCAATTTTGTAAAACTGCTGTACCGAACCGTCAGTTTTGTGTAGCGTTACACCGCTACTGTCAGTCTTTTATTATTTGTGTCATGCGTCACAACACTTCCTTGAGTTCCAGGCGTTTCCGTGTTGTAAATACAATTATTTTTAAAATATTAAATGTGTCATTCTCTTTCACGCTCAGAAAAGTCATTTGCATATTAAAATCACAAAAAAATCGAGCCGGGGGCGCGCCACCCCCTACTCAACAAACTATATATTTGGATATTTTACTGAAAAAATCTTACATAGTGCAGCTTTAAAGGAACACGCCACTATTTTTGCTCATTCTCCGACTCCCCTAGAGTTAAACAGTTGAGTTTGAGCGTTTTCTAATCCATTCTGCACTGTTAGCATAGCTTAGCATAGATCATTGAATCTGATTAGACCGTTAGCATCTCTCTTGATATGATATTCCGCAGCGGCTGAAAATAGTCCCAGCGCTCTCTCTGTCGTCCCGTTGGTTATGTTGACTGAAGTTAGCCTAGATGTGTAATATCATTGCGCCGCTGCACTCATGGGGCGGCTCACAGCTCTTGATTATTACGCAGGAATGAGAGAATAGTTCCTGCCATATCGGCCTAGAACATCACAACTTCTCATTTTCCGTCAGTCTTAGCACACGATGGAACGACAGAAGAGTCACGTTTTAAATAGGAGAAATATCAACACTCTTTGGTCATTTTTGAGCGAGATGCTAACGGTCTAATCCGATTCAATGATCTATGCTAAGCTATGCTAACAGTGCAGACCCGGAGATCGGCTGAATGGATGAGAAAACGCTCAAACTCAACTGTTTAAATCAAAGCTGAGAGTCTTCTTCATAAACTCATGGCATGAAATGTCGCATGCATTGCAAAAAAAATGGTATATCTTCCTCAGTATTTTTGTCCAATACAAATAACAAGCCAATTTTAAATCAGGAGACAATTACTTGAGATACAAATGAAGTCAAATGCACAAAATCTCTCATTGAGTTGTCAAAATGGTAAAAGTAATGAATATCTTTTGGAAGTTGTATTTTCAAACTCTGTTGCTAATCCTTGTGCTTCTCATTTAGAGAACATGTTGATGTTCCCTTCAATTTATTACTTTTATTAGATTGTCTTTGCTTGGTCTTAGATGTACCTTCATCAAAGCCTGTATAGAGTCTAATGGTGTCGGCTCGATCATGAATTGCCCTGCAGGCGAACGGCATCATCCAGAAGCTCCAGGGGGATCTGAAGGCTCTGGTGGGGAAGATCCGGGTGAAGAACACCGTGACTGTGTCTCAGGAGAAGATCCTGCAGGAAACGGCGGAGAAACTGCAGCGGGAGCAGAGGGAGCTGCAGGAAGCCCAGCAGCGGCTCCGGCTGAAAGAGGAAGAGGTGCTTCATCAGAGCTAGTGTTAAACCGATATATCGGCCGATATTTCTGATTTTTACGTGTATTGGCTGATATAAGGCTGCTGGGTTCGCCGATATTTGTGATTTTTACGTGTATCGGCTGATATAAGGCTGCTGGGTTCGGCGATATTTGTGATTTTTACGTGTATCGGCTGATATAAGGCTGCTGGGTTCGGCGATATTTGTGATTTTTACATGTATTGGCTGATATAAGGCTGCTGGGTTCGCCGATATTTGTGATTTTTACGTGTATCGGCTGATATAAGGCTGCTGGGTTCGGCGATATTTGTGATTTTTACGTGTATCGGCTGATATAAGGCTGCTGCGTTCGGCGATATTTGTGATTTTTACGTGTATCGGCTGATATAAGGCTGCTGCGTTCGGCGATATTTGTGATTTTTACGTGTATCGGCTGATATAAGGCTGCTGGGTTCGCCGATATTTGTGATTTTTACGTGTATCGGCTGATATAAAGCTGCTGTGTTCGGCGATATTTGTGATTTTTACGTGTATCGGCCGATATAAGGCTGCTGCGTTCGCCGATATTTGTGATTTTTACGTGTATCGGCTGATATAAGGCTGCTGCGTTCGCCGATATTTGTGATTTTTACGTGTATCAGCTGATATAAGGCTGCTGTGTTCGCCGATATTTGTGATTTTTACGTGTATCAGCTGATATAAGGCTGCTGTGTTCGCCGATATTTGTGATTTTTACGTGTATCAGCTGATATAAGGCTGCTGTGTTCGCCGATATTTGTGATTTTTATGTGTATTGGCTGATATAAGGCTGCTGTGTTCGGCGATATTTGTGATTTTTACGTGTATCAGCTGATATAAGGCTGCTGTGTTCGCCGATATTTGTGATTTTTACGTGTATCAGCTGATATAAGGCTGCTGTGTTCGCCGATATTTGTGATTTTTATGTGTATTGGCTGATATAAGGCTGCTGTGTTCGGCGATATTTGTGATTTTTACGTGTATCAGCTGATATAAGGCTGCTGTGTTCGGCGATATTTGTGATTTTTATGTGTATTGGCTGATATAAGGCTGCTGTGTTCGGCGATATTTGTGATTTTTACGTGTATCAGCTGATATAAGGCTGCTGTGTTCGCCGATATTTGTGATTTTTACGTGTATCAGCTGATATAAGGCTGCTGCGTTCGCCGATATTTGTGATTTTTACGTGTATTGGCTGATATAAGGCTGCTGTGTTCGGCGATATTTGTGATTTTTACGTGTATCAGCTGATATAAGGCTGCTGTGTTCGCCGATATTTGTGATTTTTACGTGTATCAGCTGATATAAGGCTGCTGCGTTCGCCGATATTTGTGATTTTTACGTGTATCAGCTGATATAAGGCTGCTGTGTTCGGCGATATTTGTGATTTTTACGTGTATCGGCCGATATAAGGCTGCTGCGTTCGCCGATATTTGTGATTTTTACGTGTATCGGCTGATATAAGGCTGCTGTGTTCGGCGATATTTGTGATTTTTACGTGTATCAGCTGATATAAGGCTGCTGTGTTCGCCGATATTTGTGATTTTTACGTGTATCAGCTGATATAAGGCTGCTGTGTTCGGCGATATTTGTGATTTTTATGTGTATTGGCTGATATAAGGCTGCTGTGTTCGCCGATATTTGTGATTTTTACGTGTATCGGCTGATATAAGGCTGCTGTGTTCGCCGATATTTGTGATTTTTACGTGTATCAGCTGATATAAGGCTGCTGCGTTCGCCGATATTTGTGATTTTTACGTGTATCGGCTGATATAAGGCTGCTGTGTTCGGCGATATTTGTGATTTTTACGTGTATCGGCCGATATAAGGCTGCTGCGTTCGCCGATATTTGTGATTTTTACGTGTATCGGCTGATACAAGGCTGCTGCGTTCGCCGATATTTGTGATTTTTACGTGTATCGGCTGATATAAGGCTGCTGTGTTCGCCGATATTTGTGATTTTTACGTGTATCGGCTGATATAAGGCTGCTGCGTTCGCCGATATTTGTGATTTTTACGTGTATCGGCTGATATAAGGCTGCTGCGTTCGCCGATATTTGTGATTTTTACGTGTATCGGCTGATATAAGGCTGCTGTGTTCGGCGATATTTGTGATTTTTACGTGTATCAGCTGATATAAGGCTGCTGCGTTCGCCGATATTTGTGATTTTTACGTGTATCGGCTGATATAAGGCTGCTGTGTTCGCCGATATTTGTGATTTTTACGTGTATCAGCTGATATAAGGCTGCTGTGTTCGGCGATATTTGTGATTTTTATGTGTATTGGCTGATATAAGGCTGCTGTGTTCGGCGATATTTGTGATTTTTACGTGTATCAGCTGATATAAGGCTGCTGTGTTCGGCGATATTTGTGATTTTTACGTGTATCAGCTGATATAAGGCTGCTGTGTTCGCCGATATTTGTGATTTTTACGTGTATCGGCCGATATAAGGCTGCTGCGTTCGCCGATATTTGTGATTTTTACGTGTATCAGCTGATATAAGGCTGCTGTGTTCGGCGATATTTGTGATTTTTACGTGTATCAGCTGATATAAGGCTGCTGTGTTCGCCGATATTTGTGATTTTTACGTGTATCAGCTGATATAAGGCTGCTGTGTTCGGCGATATTTGTGATTTTTACGTGTATCAGCTGATATAAGGCTGCTGTGTTCGGCGATATTTGTGATTTTTACGTGTATCAGCTGATATAAGGCTGCGGTGTTCGCCGATATTTGTGATTTTTACGTGTATCAGCTGATATAAGGCTGCTGTGTTCGGCGATATTTGTGATTTTTACGTGTATTGGCTGATATAAGGCTGCTGTGTTCGCCGATATTTGTGATTTTTACGTGTATCAGCTGATATAAGGCTGCTGCGTTCGCCGATATTTGTGATTTTTACGTGTATCAGCTGATATAAGGCTGCTGTGTTCGGCGATATTTGTGATTTTTACGTGTATCAGCTGATATAAGGCTGCTGTGTTCGGCGATATTTGTGATTTTTACGTGTATTGGCTGATATAAGGCTGCTGTGTTCGCCGATATTTGTGATTTTTACGTGTATCAGCTGATATAAGGCTGCTGCGTTCGCCGATATTTGTGATTTTTACGTGTATCAGCTGATATAAGGCTGCTGCGTTCGCCGATATTTGTGATTTTTACGTGTATCAGCTGATATAAGGCTGCTGTGTTCGCCGATATTTGTGATTTTTACGTGTATCAGCTGATATAAGGCTGCTGTGTTCGGCGATATTTGTGATTTTTACGTGTATCAGCTGATATAAGGCTGCTGTGTTCGCCGATATTTGTGATTTTTACGTGTATCAGCTGATATAAGGCTGCTGTGTTCGGCGATATTTGTGATTTTTACGTGTATCAGCTGATATAAGGCTGCTGTGTTCGCCGATATTTGTGATTTTTACGTGTATCAGCTGATATAAGGCTGCTGTGTTCGGCGATATTTGTGATTTTTACGTGTATTGGCTGATATAAGGCTGCTGTGTTCGCCGATATTTGTGATTTTTACGTGTATCAGCTGATATAAGGCTGCTGCGTTCGCCGATATTTGTGATTTTTACGTGTATCAGCTGATATAAGGCTGCTGTGTTCGGCGATATTTGTGATTTTTACGTGTATCAGCTGATATAAGGCTGCTGTGTTCGGCGATATTTGTGATTTTTACGTGTATTGGCTGATATAAGGCTGCTGTGTTCGCCGATATTTGTGATTTTTACGTGTATCAGCTGATATAAGGCTGCTGCGTTCGCCGATATTTGTGATTTTTACGTGTATCAGCTGATATAAGGCTGCTGCGTTCGCCGATATTTGTGATTTTTACGTGTATCAGCTGATATAAGGCTGCTGTGTTCGCCGATATTTGTGATTTTTACGTGTATCAGCTGATATAAGGCTGCTGTGTTCGGCGATATTTGTGATTTTTACGTGTATCAGCTGATATAAGGCTGCTGTGTTCGCCGATATTTGTGATTTTTACGTGTATCAGCTGATATAAGGCTGCTGTGTTCGGCGATATTTGTGATTTTTACGTGTATCAGCTGATATAAGGCTGCTGTGTTCGCCGATATTTGTGATTTTTACGTGTATCAGCTAGGGCTGGACCAGAATATTCGAATATTCGTTCGATGGGTTGGTATTCGATTTTCAAATTTGTGATTCGAATATTCGTTGTTGTTGTTTTTTCGCGAACACCTGGCATCCCGCTCAAAACGGCTCTCATTCGTGCTTGCATATGTTTACACTATAAAATCACTATAAAATACAATACTTTTTTTTAATTATCTTACAGCCAAGCCATTTTAATAGCCTCGTTATACTTAATAAATATATTTTCTTCTTCTTAGTGTTCCCTGCAGCAGAGCGCACAACTGCACAAGCTTATATGGCAGAAGCCATGTCTGAGCTTGCATTTTGGGTTAAACTGCGTTCGTTTGACATTGTGGAAAATAGAATAATATAATCAAAATGTATTATCCTTTTTATACGTTAGGGATGTGACGGTGAAAACATGTTCCCTCAATCCTGTGCTTGTGCGCTGAGCGGCTGAACGCATGCAGCCCTGCGCCGCGTTTACTTTCGGTTTGCCAATTCAGGGGCGCTTGCTGGAATTGTGGGTTCATTAGCTATTATTCTATAATGAAAAACATAGCAACAAAACAGTACAATGACAAACTCCCTTAAGTAGGCGCTTTTACATCGCTTTAAAACCAAATATTCCGCGATCATCTTGTAATTTAGCTCCTCGCTCTCGTGTAGAATATTATCTGACTGCTGCTGCTGATGTGCTGAGACGCCCGTTAGTTTGGCTCGAGTGGCACGTTCAGTTGTTTAATTGTAGTTAGTCTTAGACCCGAGCATGGCCGTTTCCTACAGCTTACCAAAACTATCGGCCCGAGTCCCGTGATTTTTTTTCTTTTATTTTTTTATCCTCCCTATTAGGCCTACACATCGTTGCAGCCATTAAAATAGTTCAGTTTTGTTTTTAATGTCAAAGTAGTTATATTTTGTTTTGTTTCTTTATTAAGTTAATTTAGAAAAATGTTTAAAGCATTTTTTTGTTTGTTAAATTAAAGTTTTAGTTGTTTTAAAGTAATGACCAAGCGGCCGACAGTGAGTTAACCGCATGTTTGATCAATTTAGCCTCTCAAATCAACACTGGACTTGTCTTACTTGTAATGAAATCCATAGATATAAGACACTTCAAGCATAACAATGTTGGATTAAACATTTAGCCTACTATCACCACCACCACCACAGTAAAAAGGCATTTTTGACAAGCTGAGGCTAATGCTGCTAGCAACAGCGCAAATGAAACAAATAAAATGAAGTGACGTGACGTGTTTTTTAATTAATTAATTAATTTTTTATTTAATTTGTTTTTTTATTTTAGTGCCATATAGAACCTTTTTTTTTGGAGTAAACATTCCTCCCTATTACACATCGTTGCAGCCATTAAAATAGTTCAGTTTTGTTTTTAATGTCAAAGTAGTTATATTTCGTTTCATTTCTTTATTAAGTTAATTTTGAAAAATGTTTAAAGCATTTTTTTGATTGTTAAATTAAAGTTTTCTTTTTTTTAAGTAACGACCAAGCGGACTGAGTGAGTTAACAACACGTTTGATTCATTTATCCTCTTAAATCAACACTTAACTTGTCTTGCTTATAATACGTTTTTTTTGTTGAGGAAACGTGTTCAAAAATAAATAAATCAAAATTAGACAGGTTGTCTTAACTTACACCTCTCCGCAAAATTAATATAAATCCGATCTTCAATTCTTGCGCTATATGCACATTTAACGGAGTTCATGTCAACGAAAGCAACAGATATGAGCCGCATTATAGGCTATTCATCAGCTCATTTCAAGATCAAAGACCGCAATATCAGAACGAGTGATCTAAGCACTGTAAGAGCATTGAGTCTCATTCATTTTAATGAAGATTGTGTTTTTGAGCATCTAAGAGGTTCGGCAGTTTGCGTGTTGGCTTGCTTTACTCATTTGCGGCGAAACACTGCGAGCCGTCTTAACAGTCGTGTTGTCATAGTCTCATGTTGTTTCCACCAGCGCTGCACACCTCATTGTTTCTTTTAATTAATGAATGTCTAAAATATAAAATGAAGGAAAAAGCCCGCGTTTGAGGTATGACGTAAAAATTGTCCCGAAGCCCGGCCCCAGCGGCAGAAATAGGGGCTCTTAGTCTGTTCTATAACTGAACAGAATTATTTTTACTAGCTACTATAATATATCAAAACTGGGACGTAACAGATCTGTGTGTTTTGTATCACTATTCATTGCCCGTTCGCGGAAGCCCTGCCCGCGTGAGGCGCGCCGCTTCTCCTGATTCCAGCCTTTATTAGAGAGAAGGATATGTTCAGCTCCTTCCCTCCGAAGCTTCGAATATTCGATGTTGATTACTACAGAAGCTTCGAAGCTCAAAAAATGGTATTCGGACCAGCCCTAGTATCGGCTGATATAAAGCTGCTGCGTTCGCCGATATTTGTGATTTTTACGTGTATCGGCCGATATAAGGCTGCTGCGTTCGGCGATATTTGTGATTTTTACGTGTATCGGCTGATATAAGGCTGCTGCGTTCACCGATATTTGTGATTTTTACGTGTATCGGCCGATATAAGGCTGCTGCGTTCGGCGATATTTGTGATTTTTACGTGTATCGGCTGATATAAGGCTGCTGCGTTCACCGATATTTGTGATTTTTACGTGTATCGGCCGATATAAGGCTGCTGCGTTCGCCGATATTTGTGATTTTTACGTGTATCGGCTGATATAAGGCTGCTGCGTTCGGCGATATTTGTGATTTTTACGTGTATCGGCTGATATAAAGCTGCTGCGTTCGCCGATATTTGTGATTTTTACGTGTATCGGCTGATATAAGGCTGCTGCGTTCGGCGATATTTGTGATTTTTACGTGTATCGGCTGATATAAAGCTGCTGCGTTCGCCGATATTTGTGATTTTTACGTGTATCGGCTGATATAAAGCTGCTGCGTTCGCCGATATTTGTGATTTTTACGTGTATCGGCTGATATAAAGCTGCTGCGTTCGCCGATATTTGTGATTTTTACGTGTATCGGCTGATATAAAGCTGCTGCGTTCGCCGATATTTGTGATTTTTACGTGTATCGGCTGATATAAGGCTGCTGCTTTCGCCGATATTTGTGATTTTTACGTGTATCGGCTGATATAAGGCTGCTGGGTTCGCCGATATTTGTGATTTTTACGTGTATCGGCTGATATAAGGCTGCTGCATTCGGCGATATTTGTGATTTTTACGTGTATCGGCTGATATAAGGCTGCTGGGTTCGGCGATATTTGTGATTTTTACGTGTATCGGCTGATATAAGGCTGCTGCGTTCGGCGATATTTGTGATTTTTACGTGTATCGGCTGATATAAGGCTGCTGCATTCGGCGATATTTGTGATTTTTACGTGTATCGGCTGATATAAGGCTGCTGGGTTCGGCGATATTTGTGATTTTTACGTGTATCGGCTGATATAAAGCTGCTGCGTTCGGCGATATTTGTGATTTTTACGTGTATCGGCTGATATAAGGCTGCTGCGTTCGGCGATATTTGTGATTTTTACGTGTATCGGCTGATATAAGGCTGCTGCGTTCGCCGATATTTGTGATTTTTACGTGTATCGGCTGATATAAGGCTGCTGCATTCGGCGATATTTGTGATTTTTACGTGTATCGGCTGATATAAGGCTGCTGGGTTCGGCGATATTTGTGATTTTTACGTGTATCGGCTGATATAAGGCTGCTGGGTTCGGGGATATTTGTGATTTTTACGTGTATCGGCTGATATAAGGCTGCTGGGTTCGGCGATATTTGTGATTTTTACGTATATCGGCTGATATAAGGCTGCTGGGTTCGCCGATATTTGTGATTTTTACGTGTATCGGCTGATATAAGGCTGCTGGGTTCGGCGATATTTGTGATTTTTACGTGTATCGGCTGATATAAGGCTGCTGCATTCGGCGATATTTGTGATTTTTACGTGTATCGGCTGATATAAGGCTGCTGGGTTCGGCGATATTTGTGATTTTTACGTATATCGGCTGATATAAGGCTGCTGGGTTCGGCGATATTTGTGATTTTTACGTGTATCGGCCGATATAAGGCTGCTGCGTTCGCCGATATTTGTGATTTTTACGTGTATCGGCTGATATAAGGCTGCTGCGTTCGCCGATATTTGTGATTTTTACGTGTATCAGCTGATATAAGGCTGCTGTGTTCGCCGATATTTGTGATTTTTACGTGTATCAGCTGATATAAGGCTGCTGTGTTCGCCGATATTTGTGATTTTTACGTGTATCAGCTGATATAAGGCTGCTGTGTTCGCCGATATTTGTGATTTTTATGTGTATTGGCTGATATAAGGCTGCTGTGTTCGGCGATATTTGTGATTTTTACGTGTATCAGCTGATATAAGGCTGCTGTGTTCGCCGATATTTGTGATTTTTACGTGTATCAGCTGATATAAGGCTGCTGTGTTCGCCGATATTTGTGATTTTTATGTGTATTGGCTGATATAAGGCTGCTGTGTTCGGCGATATTTGTGATTTTTACGTGTATCAGCTGATATAAGGCTGCTGTGTTCGGCGATATTTGTGATTTTTATGTGTATTGGCTGATATAAGGCTGCTGTGTTCGGCGATATTTGTGATTTTTACGTGTATCAGCTGATATAAGGCTGCTGTGTTCGCCGATATTTGTGATTTTTACGTGTATCAGCTGATATAAGGCTGCTGCGTTCGCCGATATTTGTGATTTTTACGTGTATTGGCTGATATAAGGCTGCTGTGTTCGGCGATATTTGTGATTTTTACGTGTATCAGCTGATATAAGGCTGCTGTGTTCGCCGATATTTGTGATTTTTACGTGTATCAGCTGATATAAGGCTGCTGCGTTCGCCGATATTTGTGATTTTTACGTGTATCAGCTGATATAAGGCTGCTGTGTTCGGCGATATTTGTGATTTTTACGTGTATCGGCCGATATAAGGCTGCTGCGTTCGCCGATATTTGTGATTTTTACGTGTATCGGCTGATATAAGGCTGCTGTGTTCGGCGATATTTGTGATTTTTACGTGTATCAGCTGATATAAGGCTGCTGTGTTCGCCGATATTTGTGATTTTTACGTGTATCAGCTGATATAAGGCTGCTGTGTTCGGCGATATTTGTGATTTTTATGTGTATTGGCTGATATAAGGCTGCTGTGTTCGCCGATATTTGTGATTTTTACGTGTATCGGCTGATATAAGGCTGCTGTGTTCGCCGATATTTGTGATTTTTACGTGTATCAGCTGATATAAGGCTGCTGCGTTCGCCGATATTTGTGATTTTTACGTGTATCGGCTGATATAAGGCTGCTGTGTTCGGCGATATTTGTGATTTTTACGTGTATCGGCCGATATAAGGCTGCTGCGTTCGCCGATATTTGTGATTTTTACGTGTATCGGCTGATACAAGGCTGCTGCGTTCGCCGATATTTGTGATTTTTACGTGTATCGGCTGATATAAGGCTGCTGTGTTCGCCGATATTTGTGATTTTTACGTGTATCGGCTGATATAAGGCTGCTGCGTTCGCCGATATTTGTGATTTTTACGTGTATCGGCTGATATAAGGCTGCTGCGTTCGCCGATATTTGTGATTTTTACGTGTATCGGCTGATATAAGGCTGCTGTGTTCGGCGATATTTGTGATTTTTACGTGTATCAGCTGATATAAGGCTGCTGCGTTCGCCGATATTTGTGATTTTTACGTGTATCGGCTGATATAAGGCTGCTGTGTTCGCCGATATTTGTGATTTTTACGTGTATCAGCTGATATAAGGCTGCTGTGTTCGGCGATATTTGTGATTTTTATGTGTATTGGCTGATATAAGGCTGCTGTGTTCGGCGATATTTGTGATTTTTACGTGTATCAGCTGATATAAGGCTGCTGTGTTCGGCGATATTTGTGATTTTTACGTGTATCAGCTGATATAAGGCTGCTGTGTTCGCCGATATTTGTGATTTTTACGTGTATCGGCCGATATAAGGCTGCTGCGTTCGCCGATATTTGTGATTTTTACGTGTATCAGCTGATATAAGGCTGCTGTGTTCGGCGATATTTGTGATTTTTACGTGTATCAGCTGATATAAGGCTGCTGTGTTCGCCGATATTTGTGATTTTTACGTGTATCAGCTGATATAAGGCTGCTGTGTTCGGCGATATTTGTGATTTTTACGTGTATCAGCTGATATAAGGCTGCTGTGTTCGGCGATATTTGTGATTTTTACGTGTATCAGCTGATATAAGGCTGCGGTGTTCGCCGATATTTGTGATTTTTACGTGTATCAGCTGATATAAGGCTGCTGTGTTCGGCGATATTTGTGATTTTTACGTGTATTGGCTGATATAAGGCTGCTGTGTTCGCCGATATTTGTGATTTTTACGTGTATCAGCTGATATAAGGCTGCTGCGTTCGCCGATATTTGTGATTTTTACGTGTATCAGCTGATATAAGGCTGCTGTGTTCGGCGATATTTGTGATTTTTACGTGTATCAGCTGATATAAGGCTGCTGTGTTCGGCGATATTTGTGATTTTTACGTGTATTGGCTGATATAAGGCTGCTGTGTTCGCCGATATTTGTGATTTTTACGTGTATCAGCTGATATAAGGCTGCTGCGTTCGCCGATATTTGTGATTTTTACGTGTATCAGCTGATATAAGGCTGCTGCGTTCGCCGATATTTGTGATTTTTACGTGTATCAGCTGATATAAGGCTGCTGTGTTCGCCGATATTTGTGATTTTTACGTGTATCAGCTGATATAAGGCTGCTGTGTTCGGCGATATTTGTGATTTTTACGTGTATCAGCTGATATAAGGCTGCTGTGTTCGCCGATATTTGTGATTTTTACGTGTATCAGCTGATATAAGGCTGCTGTGTTCGGCGATATTTGTGATTTTTACGTGTATCAGCTGATATAAGGCTGCTGTGTTCGCCGATATTTGTGATTTTTACGTGTATCAGCTGATATAAGGCTGCTGTGTTCGGCGATATTTGTGATTTTTACGTGTATTGGCTGATATAAGGCTGCTGTGTTCGCCGATATTTGTGATTTTTACGTGTATCAGCTGATATAAGGCTGCTGCGTTCGCCGATATTTGTGATTTTTACGTGTATCAGCTGATATAAGGCTGCTGTGTTCGGCGATATTTGTGATTTTTACGTGTATCAGCTGATATAAGGCTGCTGTGTTCGGCGATATTTGTGATTTTTACGTGTATTGGCTGATATAAGGCTGCTGTGTTCGCCGATATTTGTGATTTTTACGTGTATCAGCTGATATAAGGCTGCTGCGTTCGCCGATATTTGTGATTTTTACGTGTATCAGCTGATATAAGGCTGCTGCGTTCGCCGATATTTGTGATTTTTACGTGTATCAGCTGATATAAGGCTGCTGTGTTCGCCGATATTTGTGATTTTTACGTGTATCAGCTGATATAAGGCTGCTGTGTTCGGCGATATTTGTGATTTTTACGTGTATCAGCTGATATAAGGCTGCTGTGTTCGCCGATATTTGTGATTTTTACGTGTATCAGCTGATATAAGGCTGCTGTGTTCGGCGATATTTGTGATTTTTACGTGTATCAGCTGATATAAGGCTGCTGTGTTCGCCGATATTTGTGATTTTTACGTGTATCAGCTAGGGCTGGACCAGAATATTCGAATATTCGTTCGATGGGTTGGTATTCGATTTTCAAATTTGTGATTCGAATATTCGTTGTTGTTGTTTTTTCGCGAACACCTGGCATCCCGCTCAAAACGGCTCTCATTCGTGCTTGCATATGTTTACACTATAAAATCACTATAAAATACAATACTTTTTTTTAATTATCTTACAGCCAAGCCATTTTAATAGCCTCGTTATACTTAATAAATATATTTTCTTCTTCTTAGTGTTCCCTGCAGCAGAGCGCACAACTGCACAAGCTTATATGGCAGAAGCCATGTCTGAGCTTGCATTTTGGGTTAAACTGCGTTCGTTTGACATTGTGGAAAATAGAATAATATAATCAAAATGTATTATCCTTTTTATACGTTAGGGATGTGACGGTGAAAACATGTTCCCTCAATCCTGTGCTTGTGCGCTGAGCGGCTGAACGCATGCAGCCCTGCGCCGCGTTTACTTTCGGTTTGCCAATTCAGGGGCGCTTGCTGGAATTGTGGGTTCATTAGCTATTATTCTATAATGAAAAACATAGCAACAAAACAGTACAATGACAAACTCCCTTAAGTAGGCGCTTTTACATCGCTTTAAAACCAAATATTCCGCGATCATCTTGTAATTTAGCTCCTCGCTCTCGTGTAGAATATTATCTGACTGCTGCTGCTGATGTGCTGAGACGCCCGTTAGTTTGGCTCGAGTGGCACGTTCAGTTGTTTAATTGTAGTTAGTCTTAGACCCGAGCATGGCCGTTTCCTACAGCTTACCAAAACTATCGGCCCGAGTCCCGTGATTTTTTTTCTTTTATTTTTTTATCCTCCCTATTAGGCCTACACATCGTTGCAGCCATTAAAATAGTTCAGTTTTGTTTTTAATGTCAAAGTAGTTATATTTTGTTTTGTTTCTTTATTAAGTTAATTTAGAAAAATGTTTAAAGCATTTTTTTGTTTGTTAAATTAAAGTTTTAGTTGTTTTAAAGTAATGACCAAGCGGCCGACAGTGAGTTAACCGCATGTTTGATCAATTTAGCCTCTCAAATCAACACTGGACTTGTCTTACTTGTAATGAAATCCATAGATATAAGACACTTCAAGCATAACAATGTTGGATTAAACATTTAGCCTACTATCACCACCACCACCACAGTAAAAAGGCATTTTTGACAAGCTGAGGCTAATGCTGCTAGCAACAGCGCAAATGAAACAAATAAAATGAAGTGACGTGACGTGTTTTTTAATTAATTAATTAATTTTTTATTTAATTTGTTTTTTTATTTTAGTGCCATATAGAACCTTTTTTTTTGGAGTAAACATTCCTCCCTATTACACATCGTTGCAGCCATTAAAATAGTTCAGTTTTGTTTTTAATGTCAAAGTAGTTATATTTCGTTTCATTTCTTTATTAAGTTAATTTTGAAAAATGTTTAAAGCATTTTTTTGATTGTTAAATTAAAGTTTTCTTTTTTTTAAGTAACGACCAAGCGGACTGAGTGAGTTAACAACACGTTTGATTCATTTATCCTCTTAAATCAACACTTAACTTGTCTTGCTTATAATACGTTTTTTTTGTTGAGGAAACGTGTTCAAAAATAAATAAATCAAAATTAGACAGGTTGTCTTAACTTACACCTCTCCGCAAAATTAATATAAATCCGATCTTCAATTCTTGCGCTATATGCACATTTAACGGAGTTCATGTCAACGAAAGCAACAGATATGAGCCGCATTATAGGCTATTCATCAGCTCATTTCAAGATCAAAGACCGCAATATCAGAACGAGTGATCTAAGCACTGTAAGAGCATTGAGTCTCATTCATTTTAATGAAGATTGTGTTTTTGAGCATCTAAGAGGTTCGGCAGTTTGCGTGTTGGCTTGCTTTACTCATTTGCGGCGAAACACTGCGAGCCGTCTTAACAGTCGTGTTGTCATAGTCTCATGTTGTTTCCACCAGCGCTGCACACCTCATTGTTTCTTTTAATTAATGAATGTCTAAAATATAAAATGAAGGAAAAAGCCCGCGTTTGAGGTATGACGTAAAAATTGTCCCGAAGCCCGGCCCCAGCGGCAGAAATAGGGGCTCTTAGTCTGTTCTATAACTGAACAGAATTATTTTTACTAGCTACTATAATATATCAAAACTGGGACGTAACAGATCTGTGTGTTTTGTATCACTATTCATTGCCCGTTCGCGGAAGCCCTGCCCGCGTGAGGCGCGCCGCTTCTCCTGATTCCAGCCTTTATTAGAGAGAAGGATATGTTCAGCTCCTTCCCTCCGAAGCTTCGAATATTCGATGTTGATTACTACAGAAGCTTCGAAGCTCAAAAAATGGTATTCGGACCAGCCCTAGTATCGGCTGATATAAAGCTGCTGCGTTCGCCGATATTTGTGATTTTTACGTGTATCGGCCGATATAAGGCTGCTGCGTTCGGCGATATTTGTGATTTTTACGTGTATCGGCTGATATAAGGCTGCTGCGTTCACCGATATTTGTGATTTTTACGTGTATCGGCCGATATAAGGCTGCTGCGTTCGGCGATATTTGTGATTTTTACGTGTATCGGCTGATATAAGGCTGCTGCGTTCACCGATATTTGTGATTTTTACGTGTATCGGCCGATATAAGGCTGCTGCGTTCGCCGATATTTGTGATTTTTACGTGTATCGGCTGATATAAGGCTGCTGCGTTCGGCGATATTTGTGATTTTTACGTGTATCGGCTGATATAAAGCTGCTGCGTTCGCCGATATTTGTGATTTTTACGTGTATCGGCTGATATAAGGCTGCTGCGTTCGGCGATATTTGTGATTTTTACGTGTATCGGCTGATATAAAGCTGCTGCGTTCGCCGATATTTGTGATTTTTACGTGTATCGGCTGATATAAAGCTGCTGCGTTCGCCGATATTTGTGATTTTTACGTGTATCGGCTGATATAAAGCTGCTGCGTTCGCCGATATTTGTGATTTTTACGTGTATCGGCTGATATAAAGCTGCTGCGTTCGCCGATATTTGTGATTTTTACGTGTATCGGCTGATATAAGGCTGCTGCTTTCGCCGATATTTGTGATTTTTACGTGTATCGGCTGATATAAGGCTGCTGGGTTCGCCGATATTTGTGATTTTTACGTGTATCGGCTGATATAAGGCTGCTGCATTCGGCGATATTTGTGATTTTTACGTGTATCGGCTGATATAAGGCTGCTGGGTTCGGCGATATTTGTGATTTTTACGTGTATCGGCTGATATAAGGCTGCTGCGTTCGGCGATATTTGTGATTTTTACGTGTATCGGCTGATATAAGGCTGCTGCATTCGGCGATATTTGTGATTTTTACGTGTATCGGCTGATATAAGGCTGCTGGGTTCGGCGATATTTGTGATTTTTACGTGTATCGGCTGATATAAAGCTGCTGCGTTCGGCGATATTTGTGATTTTTACGTGTATCGGCTGATATAAGGCTGCTGCGTTCGGCGATATTTGTGATTTTTACGTGTATCGGCTGATATAAGGCTGCTGCGTTCGCCGATATTTGTGATTTTTACGTGTATCGGCTGATATAAGGCTGCTGCATTCGGCGATATTTGTGATTTTTACGTGTATCGGCTGATATAAGGCTGCTGGGTTCGGCGATATTTGTGATTTTTACGTGTATCGGCTGATATAAGGCTGCTGGGTTCGGGGATATTTGTGATTTTTACGTGTATCGGCTGATATAAGGCTGCTGGGTTCGGCGATATTTGTGATTTTTACGTATATCGGCTGATATAAGGCTGCTGGGTTCGCCGATATTTGTGATTTTTACGTGTATCGGCTGATATAAGGCTGCTGGGTTCGGCGATATTTGTGATTTTTACGTGTATCGGCTGATATAAGGCTGCTGCATTCGGCGATATTTGTGATTTTTACGTGTATCGGCTGATATAAGGCTGCTGGGTTCGGCGATATTTGTGATTTTTACGTATATCGGCTGATATAAGGCTGCTGGGTTCGGCGATATTTGTGATTTTTACGTATATCGGCTGATATAAGGCTGCTGGGTTCGCCGATATTTGTGATTTTTACGTGTATCGGCTGATATAAGGCTGCTGCGTTCGGCGATATTTGTGATTTTTACGTGTATCGGCTGATATAAGGCTGCTGCATTCGGCGATATTTGTGATTTTTACGTGTATCGGCTGATATAAGGCTGCTGGGTTCGGCGATATTTGTGATTTTTACGTGTATCGGCTGATATAAAGCTGCTGCGTTCGGCGATATTTGTGATTTTTACGTGTATCGGCTGATATAAGGCTGCTGCTTTCGCCGATATTTGTGATTTTTACGTGTATCGGCTGATATAAGGCTGCTGCGTTCGGCGATATTTGTGATTTTTACGTGTATCGGCTGATATAAAGCTGCTGCGTTCGCCGATATTTGTGATTTTTACGTGTATCGGCTGATATAAGGCTGCTGCGTTCGGCGATATTTGTGATTTTTACGTGTATCGGCTGATATAAAGCTGCTGCGTTCGCCGATATTTGTGATTTTTACGTGTATCGGCTGATATAAAGCTGCTGCGTTCGCCGATATTTGTGATTTTTACGTGTATCGGCTGATATAAAGCTGCTGCGTTCGCCGATATTTGTGATTTTTACGTGTATCGGCTGATATAAAGCTGCTGCGTTCGCCGATATTTGTGATTTTTACGTGTATCGGCTGATATAAGGCTGCTGCTTTCGCCGATATTTGTGATTTTTACGTGTATCGGCTGATATAAGGCTGCTGGGTTCGCCGATATTTGTGATTTTTACGTGTATCGGCTGATATAAGGCTGCTGCATTCGGCGATATTTGTGATTTTTACGTGTATCGGCTGATATAAGGCTGCTGGGTTCGGCGATATTTGTGATTTTTACGTGTATCGGCTGATATAAGGCTGCTGCGTTCGGCGATATTTGTGATTTTTACGTGTATCGGCTGATATAAGGCTGCTGCATTCGGCGATATTTGTGATTTTTACGTGTATCGGCTGATATAAGGCTGCTGGGTTCGGCGATATTTGTGATTTTTACGTGTATCGGCTGATATAAAGCTGCTGCGTTCGGCGATATTTGTGATTTTTACGTGTATCGGCTGATATAAGGCTGCTGCGTTCGGCGATATTTGTGATTTTTACGTGTATCGGCTGATATAAGGCTGCTGCGTTCGCCGATATTTGTGATTTTTACGTGTATCGGCTGATATAAGGCTGCTGCATTCGGCGATATTTGTGATTTTTACGTGTATCGGCTGATATAAGGCTGCTGGGTTCGGCGATATTTGTGATTTTTACGTGTATCGGCTGATATAAGGCTGCTGGGTTCGGGGATATTTGTGATTTTTACGTGTATCGGCTGATATAAGGCTGCTGGGTTCGGCGATATTTGTGATTTTTACGTATATCGGCTGATATAAGGCTGCTGGGTTCGCCGATATTTGTGATTTTTACGTGTATCGGCTGATATAAGGCTGCTGGGTTCGGCGATATTTGTGATTTTTACGTGTATCGGCTGATATAAGGCTGCTGCATTCGGCGATATTTGTGATTTTTACGTGTATCGGCTGATATAAGGCTGCTGGGTTCGGCGATATTTGTGATTTTTACGTATATCGGCTGATATAAGGCTGCTGGGTTCGGCGATATTTGTGATTTTTACGTATATCGGCTGATATAAGGCTGCTGGGTTCGCCGATATTTGTGATTTTTACGTGTATCGGCTGATATAAGGCTGCTGCGTTCGGCGATATTTGTGATTTTTACGTGTATCGGCTGATATAAGGCTGCTGCATTCGGCGATATTTGTGATTTTTACGTGTATCGGCTGATATAAGGCTGCTGGGTTCGGCGATATTTGTGATTTTTACGTGTATCGGCTGATATAAAGCTGCTGCGTTCGGCGATATTTGTGATTTTTACGTGTATCGGCTGATATAAGGCTGCTGCGTTCGCCGATATTTGTGATTTTTACGTGTATCAGCTGATATAAGGCTGCTGCGTTCGGCGATATTTGTGATTTTTACGTGTATCGGCTGATATAAGGCTGCTGCGTTCGCCGATATTTGTGATTTTTACGTGTATCGGCTGATATAAGGCTGCTGCGTTCGCCGATATTTGTGATTTTTACGTGTATCGGCTGATATAAGGCTGCTGCGTTCGCCGATATTTGTGATTTTTACGTGTATCGGCTGATATAAGGCTGCTGCATTCGGCGATATTTGTGATTTTTACGTGTATCGGCTGATATAAGGCTGCTGGGTTCGGCGATATTTGTGATTTTTACGTGTATCGGCTGATATAAGGCTGCTGGGTTCGGCGATATTTGTGATTTTTACGTGTATCGGCTGATATAAAGCTGCTGCGTTCGGCGATATTTGTGATTTTTACGTGTATCGGCTGATATAAGGCTGCTGGGTTCGCCGATATTTGTGATTTTTACGTGTTTCGGCTGATATAAGGCTGCTGCGTTCGCCGATATTTGTGATTTTTACGTGTATCAGCTGATATAAGGCTGCTGCGTTCGGCGATATTTGTGATTTTTACGTGTATCAGCTGATATAAGGCTGCTGCGTTCGGCGATATTTGTGATTTTTACGTGTATCAGCTGATATAAGGCTGCTGCGTTCGGCGATATTTGTGATTTTTACGTGTATCGGCTGATATAAGGCTGCTGGGTTCGCCGATATTTGTGATTTTTACGTGTATCGGCTGATATAAGGCTGCTGGGTTCGGCGATATTTGTGATTTTTACGTGTATCGGCTGATATAAGGCTGCTGCGTTCGGCGATATTTGTGATTTTTACGTGTATCGGCTGATATAAGGCTGCTGGGTTCGCCGATATTTGTGATTTTTACGTGTATCGGCTGATATAAGGCTGCTGGGTTCGCCGATATTTGTGATTTTTACGTGTATCGGCTGATATAAGGCTGCTGCGTTCGGCGATATTTGTGATTTTTATGTGTATCAGCTGATATAAGGCTGCTGCGTTCGGCGATATTTGTGATTTTTACGTGTATCGGCTGATATAAGGCTGCTGGGTTCGCCTATATTTGTGATTTTTACGTGTATCGGCTGATATAAGGCTGCTGCGTTCGGCGATATTTGTGATTTTTATGTGTATCAGCTGATATAAGGCTGCTGCGTTCGGCGATATTTGTGATTTTTACGTGTATCGGCTGATATAAGGCTGCTGGGTTCGCCGATATTTGTGATTTTTACGTGTATCGGCTGATATAAGGCTGCTGCGTTCGCCGATATTTGTGATTTTTATGTGTATCGGCTGATATAAGGCTGCTGCGTTCGCCGATATTTGTGACTAGGTTGTAAATAGTTTTAAATGAAGTATAGTGCAGTCAGTGTGTACTTTATTATGCTGCTCGCTTGTTGATACTGTGTGCAATAGTGTAATTATTTTATTTATGCTTAAATATTTATTTTCAGAATTAATTTATTTTCACCACTGAACTCTTTTTCTTTTTCTACCTCACCTGTTTTTACTATTTGTTAAGTATTGTTTTTTTTTTTGTTCAATAAATGTTCCTTTTTTAAAATTTTAAATTGTTATCATCCTGATCATTGTGTCATTTTTATGATGTAAATTGAGGGAGCAAAAGCAATATCGGCTCAAGAAAATCGGCAGCCGTATTGTCATCGGCTAAGGCTGAGGAAAAAAAATCGGTATCGGCACTAAAAAATCCATATGGGTCGACCCCTAATCAGAGCTGCTGCATCACAGAACCTCCAGAACTGGCAAACGCTCACCAGCCGCTTCTGTCGTTTCAGGCCGCAAAGTTGAAGGAGCAGCTGGAAGCTACAATTCAGAAACTGGACGAGAGCAGGGAAGTGTTGAAAACCAATGAGAACGGTGAGTTCTGTGTGTAGTCCAGTCCTCTTTATCTCTAACACACACACACACACACACACACACACACACACACACACACAGCTTCAGCTTCACACTGATGACAGGACATGAGTTTAGTTGGAGATGAAGAGCTAAAGGAGTTTTTGATTGATTCATTTCTGCTGTAAAAAAGGAAAAAAAATATATATATATATATATATAAATTAGTGCTGGGCATCGATTAAAAAAAATTAACTAATTAATCGCACTTTTTTCTGTAATCAATCGCGATTAATCGCAAGTTTTTAATATTTTACGTTTTTAAAATTTTGATATTGTAATAATTTCAGTTACTCTCCAAATTAATGTATAAACAATTTATTGACAGCATATTTTAAATATGTGTTGTATTGTCATATTTTTATGAATGAAGGCCAGTCTCACAGATACTAAAGTGTCTATGAAACATTAATGACGTTACATTACAGTATAACTGAAAGCTCCCAATTTCAACATTTATTAGGCTTTAAAAAAAGACAACTTTTAATTTAAGTGAACTTAAAACAATCTTTACATAAACCCAAAATAATAAATGTTATATTTACCCATGGCCTTCCCTGTTAGACATATACAGAAATGTAATAGTTATCTTTCTTAACTGCATAAATAATAAATGAAATATAGATGAATCATCATTAAAGCTACACTTGTCTCTGTTCCCGTTGTTCTTTGATGAACATTAATGACATCATCATCAGTGCTACTGTCACTTTAAGAACAGCCGCGGATCTCACGCGCTGTCCCGCGCATCTCATTTCCTCTAAGCTCTTTAAGTTCATTTAAGACGTTATTTAACTAATTTAAGACTCTAATATGAGAATACTCAAAATCCTCTGTGTTATTGTTTGTTCAAGAGCAAAAGAGAACTCGATGTGAGCAGGAAACTGACGCGAGTCTATCTATGCGTCGAGTGTGTGTGTGTGTGTGTGTGTGTGTGTGTGTCCCTTGATTAGCTGACATGAGACGCATCCACACAGACAGGACACTGACACACACACACACACACACACACAGGACATTGGCATACAGCGCGTTCTCTTGTGTCTTGTCGCGATTGGAAGCATTTACATGAATAAGAGCGTGATGATGATCATGCAACGCTAAGCAAAAATGGATATAAAAACAGACGCTGCGTTATTTGCGTTAAATATTTTAATTGCGTTAAGCTGAAAAAATTAATCGCCCGCGTTAACGCGTTAATTTGCCCAGCCCTAATATATATATATATATATTGCACAAAATGAAAACAATAATGTAAATATTATTATTATAAGTGTGCGCATTTAAAAAAATAACAAGCATGATTTCATCTCTTAAATGTCTTAGTGTATGTTTTTTGTCATAATTTAGACTTATTTAAAATCTAATTTCAGTTTTTCAATCTCATAATTAGGACTTTTAATCATAATTTTGACTTTAAATCCAAAATTTAGAATTTAAGTCCTAATTTGTTCATCTCACAATGACTTAGCATGTCGTATTTCTGACTTTTTATCTAATAATGAGGACTTTTCAAATCATATTTTCAACATTTGATCTATAATTATGACTTAGCATGTCATAGTTTTGACTTTTTAATCTAATAATGAAGACTTTTTAAAATCATATTTTCAACATTTAATCTTATAATTATGACTTGGCATGTCGTATTTTTTACATTATCTAATAATGAGGACTTTTAAAATCATATTTTCAACATTTAATCTTATAATTATGACTTAGCATGTCGTATTTTTTACTTTTTATCTAATAATGAGGACTTTTAAAATCATATTTTCAACATTTGATCTATAATTATGACTTAGCATGTCATATTTTTGACATTATCTAATAATGAGGACTTTTAAAATCATATTTTCAACATTTATCTTATAATTATGACTTAGCATGTCGTATTTTTTACTTTTTATCTAATAATGAGGACTTTTAAAATCATATTTTCAACATTTGATCTATAATTATGACTTAGCATGTCATATTTTTGACATTATCTAATAATGAGGACTTTTAAAATCATATTTTCAACATTTATCTTATTATGACTTAGCATGTCATAGTTTTGACTTTTTATCAAATAATGAGGACTTTTAAAATCATAGTTTTGACTTTTTATCAAATAATGAGGACTTTTAAAATCATATTTCTGACTTTTTATCTAATAATGAGGACTTTTAAAATCATATTTTTGACTTTTTATCTAATAATAAGGACTTAAAATCCTATTTTCAACATTTGATCTATAATTATGACTTAGCATGTCGTATTTTTGACATTATCTAATAATGAGGACTTTTAAAATCATATTTTTGACTTTTTATCTAATAATGAGGACTTTTAAAATCATATTTTCCACATTTTATCTTATAATAATGACTTAGCATGTCATATTTTTGACTTTTTATCTAATAATGAGGACTTTTAAAATCATATTTTCCACATTTTATCTTATAATAATGACTTAGCATGTCATAGTTTTGACTTTTTATCTAATAATAAGGACTTTTAAAATCATATTTTTGACTTTTTATCTAATAATGAGGACTTTTAAAATCATATTTTCCACATTTTATCTTATAATAATGACTTAGCATGTCATAGTTTTGACTTTTTATCAAATAATGAGGACTTTTAAAATCACATTTTTGACTTTTTATCAAATAATGAGGACTTTTAAAATCATATTTTTGACTTTTTATCTAATAATGAGGACTTTTAAAATCACATTTTCCACATTTGATCTTATAATTATGACTTTATGATCATTGAAATGAGCTGATCAGTAATATAGTTGAATATTTAGTGTCTCCGACTGAGCAAAGCCAAAGCCAAATGTATATATGTATATATGTGTAAGGGTTTTGCGATATGACGAAAGAAAGTCTATTGTTAAAATAGATTGTTTACGGCAACACTTTTTCATCAGTTGGACGGCACCATGAGGATCCAGGCAGAAACGTGAATAAAATAAATAATAACAGCATAACTCTGAGCACAGTCTGTGTCCGTTTACCACAATGCATCAGGGCAGTAGCTCAATATAATCATACACATCCACTGGTGGAAAATCACTTTAATGTTGACAAACTTCCGTCTGTGTGTGTTGACTCTGTGTCTGATTCTGTATTTTTCTGCTGATGTAGTAATAACGTGGCTGAACAAGCAGCTGAATGAGAACCAGCTCTCTCGGAAACAGGAACCGCTGGGAATGTTCGACACTCCTGCCGCAGGGATGAGAACAGGAAGTGTCTCGCACAATATGGTAATCACACGCCTCTGAAAATGTAGCCGCTTTTTGTCTGCTTGACGTAGCTGGAAAGCGGATTAAAGCTTCTAGATTTCATCCTACGAATGAAAGTACAATAAAATCCGTATTCATCAAACATGAGTACGCAATCATTGATAAATCCCTCATGTGTGTAAGTCTCATACTCGTTCATTAGCATTCGGAAACGCCTCCAATCAACCACATATGATTCGCACATTGACAGAATTAAACCCTTTTCCATCTACATCATTAACCCTCTGGGGCTCTTCGGTCATTTCTGACCCGAATTTTTTAAAATAAAAAATGGTAAAAATCGCAGCTTCATCGAAATGGTCCGAAACTTGGTGACTTTATTGGTACTTGGTATATGAACACCCCAAAAAATTGGGGACAGGATTTGAAAAGTCTAAGTGGTCGTAAAAAAATCGTCACACTCAGGACCTTCGGGTCAAAAATGACCCCCATAGGAAATGAAAGGGAAATTGGCAAAAATATGAAAATAGAGTTTTTTTGTGCATACAATCTTCAAATCAGCCACGATGCAGGAAAAAAGACTCAACAGTGAAGATCTCTAAAACATCAAGAGTGCAAAACAGACAAAAAAACTCACACACACACACACTTATACACACAAAAACACACACACACACACACTTATACACACAAAAAAAAAACACACACACACACACACACTTATACACACACAAAAAAAACACACACACACACACACACTTATACACACAAAAACAAACACACACACACTTATACACACAAAAACACACACACACTTATACACACAAAAACACACACTTATACACACAAAAACACACACACACACACACACACACACACACACACACACTTATACACACAAAAATACAAACAAAAACACACTCACACACACACACACACACAAAAACACACTCACACACACACTTATACACACACAAAAAAACACACACACACACACACACACTTATACACACAAAAACAAACACACACACACTTATACACACAAAAACACACACACACTTATACACACAAAAACACACACTTATACACACAAAAACACACACACACACACACACACACACACACACTTATACACACAAAAATACAAACAAAAACACACTCACACACACACACACACAAAAACACACTCACACACACACTTATACACACAAAAAAAACACACACACACACACACACACACTTATACACACAAAAACAAACACACACACACTTATACACACAAAAACACACACACACTTATACACACAAAAACACACACTTATACACACAAAAACACACACACACACACACACACACACACACACACACTTATACACACAAAAATACAAACAAAAACACACTCACACACACACACAAAAACACACTCACACACACACTTATACACACAAAAACACACACACACACACACACTGATACACACAAAAACACACACACACACACACTTATACACACACACACACTTATACACACAAAAACACACACACACACACTTATACACACAAAAACACACACACACACACACACACTTATACACACAAAAACACACTCACACACACACTTATACACACAAAAACACACACACACACACTTATACACACAAAAACAAACACACACACACACACACACACTTATACACACAAAAACACACACACACTTATACACACAAAAACACACACACACTTATACACACAAAAACACACACACACACACACTTATACACACAAAAACACACACACACAAAAATACAATTAGCTTTTGGAATGGCACGCGTTAATTTGTGTGTGAGTGTGTTTTTGTGTGTATAAGTGTGTGTGTGTGTGTGTGTGTGTTTTTTTGTCTGTTTTGCACTCTTGATGTTTTAGAGATCTTCACTGTTGAGTCTTTTTTTCTGCATCCTGGCTGATTTGTAGATTGTATGCACAAAAAAACTCTGTATTTTCATATTTTTGCTAATTTTCCATTCATTTCCTATGGGGGTCATTTTTGACCCGAAGGTCCTGAGTGTGACTATTTTTTTTTACGACCACTTAGACTTTTCAAATCCTGTCCCCAATTGTTTTGGGTGTTCATATACCAATTACCAATAAAGTCACCAAGTTTCGGACCATTCCGATGAAGTTACGATTTTTTTTTTTTTTTTTTAAACGCAAGCTCCACTCTAGTGGTAAAAATGTGCTATTGCGTGATAAAAATGCTCAATGTGTCCACCGGATGGCACCGATCTCATTTAAAAAATTGCTTTCATGAGGCCTAGACTTGACTCTAAAATTAAATACAGCTTTGATTAAAAAAAATAATATATTATACATACATACACATTTTTTTATTATATTCAATGGGAAAAAATGGGTCATAATTGTTGCATAAATATTAATTAAAAATCATAAAATTATCTCAAAAGACCAAAAAAGAAAATAAAAAATATTATGGAACAAAAATATTTCATTGATTTTACACAAATCTTTTTTATCTTAATCCCGCCCTCCGGGTCATTTTTGACCCATAAATGAAGAACCCCAGAGGGTTTAAATACGATGTGTTTGATGGCGATGTGTGTTCAGTCTATGTCTCCAGTTCTGTTTGGGAATCTGGCGATAGCACCAAAGCTCATTTTATTTCGGCTTGTTGAGGATTTCGGTAAGGGAACTGGATGTCACGGCCGTCTTTTATAGGGTTTGACACCAATTACACCATGTTTAAAACTACAAACATGATCAATTGAGTGTTTTATAATTAAAGGAAACACAGGACATGTGATTTGCTTAATGTTTACTGTAACTCTTAAGCAAGGAACGATATCGACCGCTCGCGAGCACCTTCTGAGACCTAAAATGACAAATGGGACACCCTGCGGTCTTAATGGACACACGCACACGGCGGCCATTTTAAGTCCACAAGACCGAAAGTGCACGTGAAGGGTGCCATTTAGGACAGGGCCCATAGATATCCATAATAAAGGCTAGATGTCTTAACGTCATCAGCGGCGGCCATCTTGTCACAGGCCAGCTTTCTGGCGGCCATCTTGTCACAGGCCAGCTTTCTGGCGGCCATCTTGACACAGGCCAGCTTTCTGGCGGCCATCTTGTCACAGGCCAGCTTTCTGGCGGCCATCTTGTCACAGGCCAGCTTTCTGGCGGCCATCTTGTCTCAGGCCAGCTTTCTGGCGGCTCCTGATGTAAGGCGAGTGATCTGAACACAAATACTCTTATCTCGCTGAAATCTGGACGCATTTACAAACGGTTCGGTTTCTAACAAACGTTATTAACGTGGCTATAATTCTGGATGCTTGAACAAATTATGAAAAATTATTCATAAGTATGCAGTGTCATAACTACATCTCTGACGTTTATAACAAACCAAACAGTTTGAAAATCGGTAGAAAATTGAGCAAGTTATGGTTATTTAAAAAGTGCAGCACCATTACACAATGAGTGAGCGAGCTGAGTGTGACAAGATGGCCGCCATCTTTTATGATTGATGAAATCTTTTCATCTTTTATGAAAAGTTTGGGTTTTCACACCCCGAAAAAATATAGGCCTATAATATTTTGTGGAAATAAATATTATAACAATTGTTAAATCATAAACTAAGTATTTTTATAATAAAATATATAATTGGTAAAAATAATGTATCAATAAATATTACAAAATTAAGTTTTTTTTAATGAAATATTTATTTTTACACAAACTATTTTGTGAAACTAAATGTTTTATGATTAACAATTAAGTATTTTTAGAATAAAGTATATAATTGGTAAAAATAAATGTTATAACATTATCATTAAATATTACGAGTAAATTATGAAAAATATTTTCGCAAAAAAATATATAAAATGTGAAAATAAATGTTATAACAATAGTTAAAATCATAACATTTATTTTTACCAATTATATACTTTATTAAAAAATTATTGTTTTATAACATTATCAGGGCTCCCACTCGTCCTGGAAAACAAAAATTAGAGAAAATGTCCTGGAAAATCTTGTTGTTCTTTTTAAAAAAGTTATTTCCTTTAGCCGAGTATAAAGAGTTTATCGCTGGCCCAAACAATTAGCGCTAGTTGCAGAAAGCACATGTTCAGGACGCTGAGTTTGATGTAGTATTTTGAATAATGATGTTTAGTCTTGTGTTGCCCCTCGCAGCCGTTAGCTAATGCTAATGCTATAACTGCTCAGTGAATGTTAACTCGTAAGCTTCTCCCTAATCACATCATTTGATATAAAGTCACATTTGTGTGTTATAAAGTCACAATTGCAAGATATAGTCAGAATTGCGTGATATAAACTCGCAATTCTGACCTTTTCTTCACAATTGACTTTTTTGCGCAGTTGCGAGTTTATATCTTGCACTTCTGACTTCTTTTCTCAGAATTGCGAGGTCTAAACTGCAATTGCAATTTATAAAGTTCAAATTCTGAGGAAAAAAGAATTGCGGCAATTTTCGTGTTTATATCCAAATATGTAAACTCGCAATTGCGAGAAAGTCAGAATAGCGAGATAAAAAGTCAGAATTGCGTGATATAAACTCGCAATTCTGACCTTTTCTTCACAATTGACTTTTTTTGAGCAGTTGCGAGTTTATATCTTGCACTTCTGACTTCTTTTCTCAGAATTGTGAGGTCTAAACTGCAATTG
>NC_137120.1:41316086-41343586 GCF_949357685.1 Gobio gobio
ACTTTTATGATGGATAGATGCACTTTTATGATGGATGGATGCACTTTTATGATGGATAGATGCACTTTTATGATGGATAGATGCACTTTTATGATGGACAGATGCACTTTTATGATGGATAGATGTACTTTTATGATGGATAGATGCACTTTTATGATGGATAGATGCACTTTTATGATGGACAGATGTACTTTTATGATGGATAGATGCACTTTTATGATGGATAGATGTACTTTTATGATGGATAGATGCACTTTTTTTATGATGGATGGATGCACTTTTATGATGGACAGATGCACTTTTATGATGGACAGATGCACTTTTATGATGGACAGATGCACTTTTATGATGGACAGATGCACTTTTATGATGGATAGATGTACTTTTATGATGGATAGATGCACTTTTATGATGGATAGATGTACTTTTATGATGGATGGATGCACTTTTATGATGGATAGATGCACTTTTATGATGGATAGATGTACTTTTATGATGGATAGATGCACTTTTATGATGGATGGATGCACTTTTATGATGGATAGATGTACTTTTATGATGGATAGATGCACTTTTATGATGGATGGATGCACTTTTATGATGGATAGATGCACTTTTATGATGGATGGATGCACTTTTATGATGGATAGATGCACTTTTATGATGGATGGATGCACTTTTATGATGGATAGATGCACTTTTATGATGGATAGATGTACTTTTATGATGGATAGATGCACTTTTATGATGGATGGATGCACTTTTATGATGGATAGATGCACTTTTATGATGGATAGATGCACTTTTATGATGGACAGATGTACTTTTATGATGGATAGATGCACTTTTATGATGGACAGATGCACTTTTATGATGGATAGATGCACTTTTATGATGGATAGATGCACTTTTATGATGGACAGATGCACTTTTATGATGGATAGATGTACTTTTATGATGGATAGATGCACTTTTTTATGATGGATAGATGCACTTTTATGATGGACAGATGCACTTTTATGATGGACAGATGCACTTTTATGATGGATAGATGCACTTTTTTATGATGGATAGATGCACTTTTATGATGGATAGATGCACTTTTTTATGATGGATAGATGCACTTTTATGATGGACAGATGCACTTTTATGATGGATAGATGCACTTTTTTATGATGGATAGATGCACTTTTATGATGGATAGATGCACTTTTTTATGATGGATAGATGCACTTTTATGATGGACAGATGCACTTTTATGATGGATAGATGCACTTTTTATGATGGATAGATGCACTTTTATGATGGATAGATGCACTTTTTTATGATGGATAGATGCACTTTTATGATGGACAGATGCACTTTTTTATGATGGATAGATGCGCTTTTATGATGGATAGATGCACTTTTTTATGATGGATAGATGCACTTTTATGATGGACAGATGCACTTTTATGATGGATAGATGCACTTTTTTATGATGGATAGATGCACTTTTATGATGGATAGATGCACTTTTTTATGATGGATAGATGCACTTTTATGATGGATAGATGCACTTTTTTTATGATGGATAGATGCGCTTTTATGATGGATAGATGCACTATTATGATGGACAGATGCACTTTTATGATGGACAGATGCACTTTTATGATGGATAGATGCACTTTTATGATGGACAGATGCACTTTTATGATGGATAGATGCACTTTTTTTATGATGGATAGATGCACTTTTATGATGGATAGATGCACTTTTTTATGATGGATAGATGCACTTTTATGATGGACAGATGCACTTTTATGATGGATAGATGCACTTTTTTATGATGGATAGATGCACTTTTATGATGGATAGATGCACTTTTTTATGATGGACAGATGCACTTTTATGATGGATAGATGCGCTTTTATGATGGATAGATGCACTTTTATGATGGATAGATGCACTTTTATGATGGATAGATGCGCTTTTATGATGGATAGATGCACTTTTATGATGGATAGATGCACTTTTTTATGATGGATAGATGCACTTTTATGATGGATAGATGCACTTTTATGATGGACAGATGCACTTTTATGATGGACAGATGCACTTTTATGATGGACAGATGCACTTTTATGATGGATAGATGCACTTTTATGATGGATAGATGTACTTTTATGATGGATAGATGCACTTTTATGATGGATAGATGCACTTTTATGATGGATAGATGCACTTTTATGATGGATAGATGCACTTTTATGATGGATAGATGCACTTTTTTTATGATGGATAGATGCGCTTTTATGATGGATAGATGCACTATTATGATGGACAGATGCACTTTTATGATGGACAGATGCACTTTTATGATGGATAGATGCACTTTTATGATGGACAGATGCACTTTTATGATGGATAGATGCACTTTTTTTATGATGGATAGATGCACTTTTATGATGGATAGATGCACTTTTTTTATGATGGATAGATGCACTTTTATGATGGACAGATGCACTTTTATGATGGATAGATGCACTTTTTTTATGATGGATAGATGCACTTTTATGATGGATAGATGCACTTTTTTTATGATGGACAGATGCGCTTTTATGATGGATAGATGCACTTTTATGATGGATAGATGCACTTTTATGATGGATAGATGCGCTTTTATGATGGATAGATGCACTTTTATGATGGATAGATGCACTTTTTTTATGATGGATAGATGCACTTTTATGATGGATAGATGCACTTTTATGATGGATAGATGCACTTTTATGATGGATAGATGCACTTTTATGATGGATAGATGCGCTTTTATGATGGATAGATGCACTATTATGATGGACAGATGCACTTTTATGATGGATAGATGCGCTTTTATGATGGACAGATGCACTTTTATGATGGACAGATGCACTTTTATGATGGACAGATGCACTTTTATGATGGACAGATGCACTTTTATGATGGACAGATGCACTTTTATGATGGATAGATGCGCTTTTATGATGGATAGATGCACTATTATGATGGACAGATGCACTTTTATGATGGACAGATGTACTTTTATGATGGACAGATGCACTTTTATGATGGACAGATGCACTTTTATGATGGATAGATGCACTTTTTTTATGATGGACAGATGCACTTTTATGATGGATAGATGCGCTTTTATGATGGATAGATGCACTTTTATGATGGATAGATGCACTTTTATGATGGATAGATGCACTTTTATGATGGACAGATGCACTTTTATGATGGATAGATGCACTTTTTTTATGATGGATAGATGCACTTTTATGATGGACAGATGCACTTTTATGATGGATAGATGCGCTTTTATGATGGATAGATGCACTTTTATGATGGACAGATGCACTTTTATGATGGATAGATGCACTTTTATGATGGACAGATGCACTTTTATGATGGATAGATGCACTTTTATGATGGATAGATGCACTTTTATGATGGATAGATGCACTTTTATGATGGATAGATGCACTTTTATGATGGACAGATGCACTTTTATGATGGATAGATGTACTTTTATGATGGACAGATGCACTTTTATGATGGACAGATGCACTTTTATGATGGATAGATGTACTTTTATGATGGACAGATGCACTTTTATGATGGATAGATGTACTTTTATGATGGATAGATGCACTTTTTTATGATGGATAGATGCACTTTTATGATGGAGAGATGCGCTTTTATGATGGATAGATGCACTTTTATGATGGACAGATGCACTTTTATGATGGATAGATGTACTTTTATGATGGATAGATGCACTTTTATGATGGATAGATGCACTTTTATGATGGACAGATGCACTTTTATGATGGACAGATGCACTTTTATGATGGACAGATGCACTTTTATGATGGACAGATGCACTTTTATGATGGATAGATGCACTTTTATGATGGACAGATGCACTTTTATGATGGATAGATGCACTTTTATGATGGACAGATGCACTTTTATGATGGATAGATGTACTTTTATGATGGATAGATGCACTTTTATGATGGACAGATGCACTTTTATGATGGACAGATGCACTTTTATGATGGATAGATGTACTTTTATGATGGACAGATGCACTTTTATGATGGATAGATGCACTTTTATGATGGACAGATGCACTTTTATGATGGATAGATGCACTTTTATGATGGACAGATGCACTTTTATGATGGATAGATGCACTTTTATGATGGACAGATGCACTTTTATGATGGACAGATGCACTTTTATGATGGACAGATGCACTTTTATGATGGACAGATGCACTTTTATGATGGATAGATGTACTTTTATGATGGATAGATGCACTTTTATGATGGATAGATGTACTTTTATGATGGATAGATGCACTTTTATGATGGACAGATGCACTTTTATGATGGATGGATGCACTTTTATGATGGATAGATGCACTTTTTTTATGATGGATGGATGCACTTTTATGATGGACGGATGCACTTTTATGATGGACAGATGCACTTTTATGATGGACAGATGCACTTTTATGATGGGCAGATGCACTTTTATGATGGATGGATGCACTTTTATGATGGATAGATGCACTTTTTATGATGGATAGATGCACTTTTATGATGGACAGATGCACTTTTATGATGGATAGATGTACTTTTATGATGGATAGATGCACTTTTTTTATGATGGATGGATGCACTTTTATGATGGACAGATGCACTTTTATGATGGACAGATGCACTTTTATGATGGACAGATGCACTTTTATGATGGACAGATGCACTTTTATGATGGATAGATGTACTTTTATGATGGATAGATGCACTTTTTTATGATGGATGGATGCACTTTTATGATGGACAGATGCACTTTTATGATGGACAGATGCACTTTTATGATGGACAGATGCACTTTTATGATGGACAGATGCACTTTTATGATGGACAGATGCACTTTTATGATGGACAGATGCACTTTTATGATGGACAGATGCACTTTTATGATGGATAGATGTACTTTTATGATGGATAGATGCACTTTTTTTATGATGGATGGATGCACTTTTATGATGGACAGATGCACTTTTATGATGGACAGATGCACTTTTATGATGGACAGATTCACTTTTATGATGGACAGATGCACTTTTATGATGGATAGATGCACTTTTATGATGGATAGATGCACTTTTATGATGGATAGATGCACTTTTATGATGGATAGATGCACTTTTATGATGGACAGATGCACTTTTATGATGGACAGATGCACTTTTATGATGGACAGATGCACTTTTATGATGGATAGATGCACTTTTTTATGATGGATAGATGCACTTTTATGATGGACAGATGCACTTTTATGATGGATAGATGCACTTTTATGATGGATAGATGCACTTTTATGATGGACAGATGCACTTTTATGATGGACAGATGCACTTTTATGATGGATAGATGCACTTTTTTTATGATGGATAGATGCACTTTTATGATGGACAGATGCACTTTTATGATGGACAGATGCACTTTTATGATGGATAGATGCACTTTTTTTATGATGGATAGATGCACTTTTATGATGGACAGATGCACTTTTATGATGGACAGATGCACTTTTATGATGGATAGATGCACTTTTATGATGGACAGATGCACTTTTATGATGGATAGATGCACTTTTATGATGGACAGATGCACTTTTATGATGGATAGATGCACTTTTATGATGGATAGATGTACTTTTATGATGGATGGATGCACTTTTATGATGGATAGATGTACTTTTATGATGGATAGATGCACTTTTTTATGATGGATGGATGCACTTTTATGATGGACAGATGCACTTTTATGATGGACAGATGCACTTTTATGATGGACAGATGCACTTTTATGATGGACAGATGCACTTTTATGATGGATAGATGCACTTTTATGATGGATAGATGCACTTTTATGATGGACAGATGTACTTTTATGATGGATAGATGCACTTTTATGATGGATAGATGTACTTTTATGATGGATAGATGCACTTTTTTTATGATGGATGGATGCACTTTTATGATGGACAGATGCACTTTTATGATGGACAGATGCACTTTTATGATGGACAGATGCACTTTTATGATGGACAGATGCACTTTTATGATGGATAGATGTACTTTTATGATGGATAGATGCACTTTTATGATGGATGGATGCACTTTTATGATGGATAGATGCACTTTTATGATGGATAGATGCACTTTTATGATGGACAGATGCACTTTTATGATGGATAGATGTACTTTTATGATGGATAGATGCACTTTTATGATGGATAGATGCACTTTTATGATGGACAGATGTACTTTTATGATGGATAGATGCACTTTTATGATGGATAGATGTACTTTTATGATGGATAGATGCACTTTTTTTTATGATGGATGGATGCACTTTTATGATGGACAGATGCACTTTTATGATGGACAGATGCACTTTTATGATGGACAGATGCACTTTTATGATGGACAGATGCACTTTTATGATGGATAGATGTACTTTTATGATGGATAGATGCACTTTTATGATGGATAGATGTACTTTTATGATGGATGGATGCACTTTTATGATGGATAGATGCACTTTTATGATGGATAGATGTACTTTTATGATGGATAGATGCACTTTTATGATGGATGGATGCACTTTTATGATGGATAGATGTACTTTTATGATGGATAGATGCACTTTTATGATGGATGGATGCACTTTTATGATGGATAGATGCACTTTTATGATGGATGGATGCACTTTTATGATGGATAGATGCACTTTTATGATGGATGGATGCACTTTTATGATGGATAGATGCACTTTTATGATGGATAGATGTACTTTTATGATGGATAGATGCACTTTTATGATGGATGGATGCACTTTTATGATGGATAGATGCACTTTTATGATGGATAGATGCACTTTTATGATGGACAGATGTACTTTTATGATGGATAGATGCACTTTTATGATGGACAGATGCACTTTTATGATGGATAGATGTACTTTTATGATGGATAGATGCACTTTTTTATGATGGATAGATGCACTTTTATGATGGACAGATGCACTTTTATGATGGACAGATGCACTTTTATGATGGATAGATGCACTTTTTTTATGATGGATAGATGCACTTTTATGATGGATAGATGCACTTTTTTTATGATGGATAGATGCACTTTTATGATGGACAGATGCACTTTTATGATGGATAGATGCACTTTTATGATGGATAGATGCACTTTTTTTATGATGGATAGATGCACTTTTATGATGGACAGATGCACTTTTATGATGGATAGATGCACTTTTTTATGATGGATAGATGCACTTTTATGATGGATAGATGCACTTTTTTATGATGGATAGATGCACTTTTATGATGGATAGATGCACTTTTTTTATGATGGATAGATGCGCTTTTATGATGGATAGATGCACTTTTTTTATGATGGATAGATGCACTTTTATGATGGACAGATGCACTTTTATGATGGATAGATGCACTTTTTTTATGATGGATAGATGCACTTTTATGATGGATAGATGCACTTTTTTTATGATGGATAGATGCACTTTTATGATGGATAGATGCACTTTTTTTATGATGGATAGATGCACTTTTATGATGGATAGATGCACTTTTTTTATGATGGATAGATGCACTTTTATGATGGATAGATGCACTTTTTTTATGATGGATAGATGCGCTTTTATGATGGATAGATGCACTATTATGATGGACAGATGCACTTTTATGATGGACAGATGCACTTTTATGATGGATAGATGCACTTTTATGATGGACAGATGCACTTTTATGATGGATAGATGCACTTTTTTTATGATGGATAGATGCACTTTTATGATGGATAGATGCACTTTTTTTATGATGGATAGATGCACTTTTATGATGGACAGATGCACTTTTATGATGGATAGATGCACTTTTTTATGATGGATAGATGCACTTTTATGATGGATAGATGCACTTTTTTTATGATGGACAGATGCACTTTTATGATGGATAGATGCGCTTTTATGATGGATAGATGCACTTTTATGATGGATAGATGCACTTTTATGATGGATAGATGCGCTTTTATGATGGATAGATGCACTTTTATGATGGATAGATGCACTTTTTTTATGATGGATAGATGCACTTTTATGATGGATAGATGCACTTTTATGATGGACAGATGCACTTTTATGATGGACAGATGCACTTTTATGATGGATAGATGCACTTTTATGATGGATAGATGTACTTTTATGATGGATAGATGCACTTTTATGATGGATAGATGCACTTTTATGATGGATAGATGCACTTTTATGATGGATAGATGCACTTTTATGATGGATAGATGCACTTTTTTTATGATGGATAGATGCGCTTTTATGATGGATAGATGCACTATTATGATGGACAGATGCACTTTTATGATGGACAGATGCACTTTTATGATGGATAGATGCACTTTTATGATGGACAGATGCACTTTTATGATGGATAGATGCACTTTTTTTATGATGGATAGATGCACTTTTATGATGGATAGATGCACTTTTTTTATGATGGATAGATGCACTTTTATGATGGACAGATGCACTTTTATGATGGATAGATGCACTTTTTTTATGATGGATAGATGCACTTTTATGATGGATAGATGCACTTTTTTTATGATGGACAGATGCGCTTTTATGATGGATAGATGCACTTTTATGATGGATAGATGCACTTTTATGATGGATAGATGCGCTTTTATGATGGATAGATGCACTTTTATGATGGATAGATGCACTTTTTTATGATGGATAGATGCACTTTTATGATGGATAGATGCACTTTTATGATGGATAGATGCACTTTTATGATGGATAGATGCACTTTTATGATGGATAGATGCGCTTTTATGATGGATAGATGCACTATTATGATGGACAGATGCACTTTTATGATGGATAGATGCGCTTTTATGATGGACAGATGCACTTTTATGATGGACAGATGCACTTTTATGATGGACAGATGCACTTTTATGATGGACAGATGCACTTTTATGATGGACAGATGCACTTTTATGATGGATAGATGCGCTTTTATGATGGATAGATGCACTATTATGATGGACAGATGCACTTTTATGATGGACAGATGTACTTTTATGATGGACAGATGCACTTTTATGATGGACAGATGCACTTTTATGATGGATAGATGCACTTTTTTTATGATGGACAGATGCACTTTTATGATGGATAGATGCGCTTTTATGATGGATAGATGCACTTTTATGATGGATAGATGCACTTTTATGATGGATAGATGCACTTTTATGATGGACAGATGCACTTTTATGATGGATAGATGCACTTTTTTTATGATGGATAGATGCACTTTTATGATGGACAGATGCACTTTTATGATGGATAGATGCGCTTTTATGATGGATAGATGCACTTTTATGATGGACAGATGCACTTTTATGATGGATAGATGCACTTTTATGATGGACAGATGCACTTTTATGATGGATAGATGCACTTTTATGATGGATAGATGCACTTTTATGATGGATAGATGCACTTTTATGATGGATAGATGCACTTTTATGATGGACAGATGCACTTTTATGATGGATAGATGTACTTTTATGATGGACAGATGCACTTTTATGATGGACAGATGCACTTTTATGATGGATAGATGTACTTTTATGATGGACAGATGCACTTTTATGATGGATAGATGTACTTTTATGATGGATAGATGCACTTTTTATGATGGATAGATGCACTTTTATGATGGAGAGATGCGCTTTTATGATGGATAGATGCACTTTTATGATGGACAGATGCACTTTTATGATGGATAGATGTACTTTTATGATGGATAGATGCACTTTTATGATGGATAGATGCACTTTTATGATGGACAGATGCACTTTTATGATGGACAGATGCACTTTTATGATGGACAGATGCACTTTTATGATGGACAGATGCACTTTTATGATGGATAGATGCACTTTTATGATGGACAGATGCACTTTTATGATGGATAGATGCACTTTTATGATGGACAGATGCACTTTTATGATGGATAGATGTACTTTTATGATGGATAGATGCACTTTTATGATGGACAGATGCACTTTTATGATGGACAGATGCACTTTTATGATGGATAGATGTACTTTTATGATGGACAGATGCACTTTTATGATGGATAGATGCACTTTTATGATGGACAGATGCACTTTTATGATGGATAGATGCACTTTTATGATGGACAGATGCACTTTTATGATGGATAGATGCACTTTTATGATGGACAGATGCACTTTTATGATGGACAGATGCACTTTTATGATGGACAGATGCACTTTTATGATGGACAGATGCACTTTTATGATGGATAGATGTACTTTTATGATGGATAGATGCACTTTTATGATGGATAGATGTACTTTTATGATGGATAGATGCACTTTTATGATGGACAGATGCACTTTTATGATGGATGGATGCACTTTTATGATGGATAGATGCACTTTTTTTATGATGGATGGATGCACTTTTATGATGGACGGATGCACTTTTATGATGGACAGATGCACTTTTATGATGGACAGATGCACTTTTATGATGGGCAGATGCACTTTTATGATGGATGGATGCACTTTTATGATGGATAGATGCACTTTTTATGATGGATAGATGCACTTTTATGATGGACAGATGCACTTTTATGATGGATAGATGTACTTTTATGATGGATAGATGCACTTTTTTTATGATGGATGGATGCACTTTTATGATGGACAGATGCACTTTTATGATGGACAGATGCACTTTTATGATGGACAGATGCACTTTTATGATGGACAGATGCACTTTTATGATGGATAGATGTACTTTTATGATGGATAGATGCACTTTTTTATGATGGATGGATGCACTTTTATGATGGACAGATGCACTTTTATGATGGACAGATGCACTTTTATGATGGACAGATGCACTTTTATGATGGACAGATGCACTTTTATGATGGACAGATGCACTTTTATGATGGACAGATGCACTTTTATGATGGACAGATGCACTTTTATGATGGATAGATGTACTTTTATGATGGATAGATGCACTTTTTTTATGATGGATGGATGCACTTTTATGATGGACAGATGCACTTTTATGATGGACAGATGCACTTTTATGATGGACAGATTCACTTTTATGATGGACAGATGCACTTTTATGATGGATAGATGCACTTTTATGATGGATAGATGCACTTTTATGATGGATAGATGCACTTTTATGATGGATAGATGCACTTTTATGATGGACAGATGCACTTTTATGATGGACAGATGCACTTTTATGATGGACAGATGCACTTTTATGATGGATAGATGCACTTTTTTTATGATGGATAGATGCACTTTTATGATGGACAGATGCACTTTTATGATGGATAGATGCACTTTTATGATGGATAGATGCACTTTTATGATGGACAGATGCACTTTTATGATGGACAGATGCACTTTTATGATGGATAGATGCACTTTTTTATGATGGATAGATGCACTTTTATGATGGACAGATGCACTTTTATGATGGACAGATGCACTTTTATGATGGATAGATGCACTTTTTTTATGATGGATAGATGCACTTTTATGATGGACAGATGCACTTTTATGATGGACAGATGCACTTTTATGATGGATAGATGCACTTTTATGATGGACAGATGCACTTTTATGATGGATAGATGCACTTTTATGATGGACAGATGCACTTTTATGATGGATAGATGCACTTTTATGATGGATAGATGTACTTTTATGATGGATGGATGCACTTTTATGATGGATAGATGTACTTTTATGATGGATAGATGCACTTTTTTATGATGGATGGATGCACTTTTATGATGGACAGATGCACTTTTATGATGGACAGATGCACTTTTATGATGGACAGATGCACTTTTATGATGGACAGATGCACTTTTATGATGGATAGATGCACTTTTATGATGGATAGATGCACTTTTATGATGGACAGATGTACTTTTATGATGGATAGATGCACTTTTATGATGGATAGATGTACTTTTATGATGGATAGATGCACTTTTTTTATGATGGATGGATGCACTTTTATGATGGACAGATGCACTTTTATGATGGACAGATGCACTTTTATGATGGACAGATGCACTTTTATGATGGACAGATGCACTTTTATGATGGATAGATGTACTTTTATGATGGATAGATGCACTTTTATGATGGATGGATGCACTTTTATGATGGATAGATGCACTTTTATGATGGATAGATGCACTTTTATGATGGACAGATGCACTTTTATGATGGATAGATGTACTTTTATGATGGATAGATGCACTTTTATGATGGATAGATGCACTTTTATGATGGACAGATGTACTTTTATGATGGATAGATGCACTTTTATGATGGATAGATGTACTTTTATGATGGATAGATGCACTTTTTTTTATGATGGATGGATGCACTTTTATGATGGACAGATGCACTTTTATGATGGACAGATGCACTTTTATGATGGACAGATGCACTTTTATGATGGACAGATGCACTTTTATGATGGATAGATGTACTTTTATGATGGATAGATGCACTTTTATGATGGATAGATGTACTTTTATGATGGATGGATGCACTTTTATGATGGATAGATGCACTTTTATGATGGATAGATGTACTTTTATGATGGATAGATGCACTTTTATGATGGATGGATGCACTTTTATGATGGATAGATGTACTTTTATGATGGATAGATGCACTTTTATGATGGATGGATGCACTTTTATGATGGATAGATGCACTTTTATGATGGATGGATGCACTTTTATGATGGATAGATGCACTTTTATGATGGATGGATGCACTTTTATGATGGATAGATGCACTTTTATGATGGATAGATGTACTTTTATGATGGATAGATGCACTTTTATGATGGATGGATGCACTTTTATGATGGATAGATGCACTTTTATGATGGATAGATGCACTTTTATGATGGACAGATGTACTTTTATGATGGATAGATGCACTTTTATGATGGACAGATGCACTTTTATGATGGATAGATGTACTTTTATGATGGATAGATGCACTTTTTTATGATGGATAGATGCACTTTTATGATGGACAGATGCACTTTTATGATGGACAGATGCACTTTTATGATGGATAGATGCACTTTTTTTATGATGGATAGATGCACTTTTATGATGGATAGATGCACTTTTTTTATGATGGATAGATGCACTTTTATGATGGACAGATGCACTTTTATGATGGATAGATGCACTTTTATGATGGATAGATGCACTTTTTTTATGATGGATAGATGCACTTTTATGATGGACAGATGCACTTTTATGATGGATAGATGCACTTTTTTATGATGGATAGATGCACTTTTATGATGGATAGATGCACTTTTTTATGATGGATAGATGCACTTTTATGATGGATAGATGCACTTTTTTTATGATGGATAGATGCGCTTTTATGATGGATAGATGCACTTTTTTTATGATGGATAGATGCACTTTTATGATGGACAGATGCACTTTTATGATGGATAGATGCACTTTTTTTATGATGGATAGATGCACTTTTATGATGGATAGATGCACTTTTTTTATGATGGATAGATGCACTTTTATGATGGATAGATGCACTTTTTTATGATGGATAGATGCGCTTTTATGATGGATAGATGCACTTTTTTTATGATGGATAGATGCACTTTTATGATGGATAGATGCACTTTTTTATGATGGATAGATGCACTTTTATGATGGAGAGATGCGCTTTTATGATGGATAGATGCACTTTTATGATGGATAGATGTACTTTTATGATGGATAGATGCACTTTTATGATGGATAGATGCACTTTTATGATGGACAGATGCACTTTTATGATGGACAGATGCACTTTTATGATGGACAGATGCACTTTTATGATGGACAGATGCACTTTTATGATGGATAGATGCACTTTTATGATGGACAGATGCACTTTTATGATGGATAGATGCACTTTTATGATGGACAGATGCACTTTTATGATGGATAGATGTACTTTTATGATGGATAGATGCACTTTTATGATGGACAGATGCACTTTTATGATGGACAGATGCACTTTTATGATGGATAGATGCACTTTTATGATGGATAGATGTACTTTTATGATGGACAGATGCACTTTTATGATGGATAGATGCACTTTTATGATGGACAGATGCACTTTTATGATGGATAGATGCACTTTTATGATGGACAGATGCACTTTTATGATGGATAGATGCACTTTTATGATGGACAGATGCACTTTTATGATGGACAGATGCACTTTTATGATGGACAGATGCACTTTTATGATGGACAGATGCACTTTTATGATGGATAGATGTACTTTTATGATGGATAGATGCACTTTTATGATGGATAGATGTACTTTTATGATGGATAGATGCACTTTTATGATGGACAGATGCACTTTTATGATGGATGGATGCACTTTTATGATGGATAGATGCACTTTTTTTATGATGGATGGATGCACTTTTATGATGGACAGATGCACTTTTATGATGGACAGATGCACTTTTATGATGGACAGATGCACTTTTATGATGGGCAGATGCACTTTTATGATGGATAGATGTACTTTTATGATGGATAGATGCACTTTTATGATGGATGGATGCACTTTTATGATGGATAGATGCACTTTTTATGATGGATAGATGCACTTTTATGATGGACAGATGCACTTTTATGATGGATAGATGTACTTTTATGATGGATAGATGCACTTTTTTTATGATGGATGGATGCACTTTTATGATGGATAGATGCACTTTTATGATGGACAGATGCACTTTTATGATGGACAGATGCACTTTTATGATGGACAGATGCACTTTTATGATGGACAGATGCACTTTTATGATGGATAGATGTACTTTTATGATGGATAGATGCACTTTTATGATGGATGGATGCACTTTTATGATGGATAGATGCACTTTTATGATGGACAGATGCACTTTTATGATGGATAGATGCACTTTTATGATGGACAGATGCACTTTTATGATGGACAGATGCACTTTTATGATGGATAGATGCACTTTTTTATGATGGATAGATGCACTTTTATGATGGACAGATGCACTTTTATGATGGATAGATGCACTTTTATGATGGATAGATGCACTTTTATGATGGATAGATGCACTTTTATGATGGACAGATGCACTTTTATGATGGACAGATGCACTTTTATGATGGATAGATGCACTTTTATGATGGACAGATGCACTTTTATGATGGACAGATGCACTTTTATGATGGATAGATGCACTTTTTTTATGATGGATAGATGCACTTTTATGATGGACAGATGCACTTTTATGATGGATAGATGCACTTTTATGATGGAGAGATGCACTTTTATGATGGACAGATGCACTTTTATGATGGACAGATGCACTTTTATGATGGACAGATGCACTTTTATGATGGATAGATGCACTTTTTTTATGATGGATAGATGCACTTTTATGATGGACAGATGCACTTTTATGATGGACAGATGCACTTTTATGATGGATAGATGCACTTTTATGATGGACAGATGCACTTTTATGATGGATAGATGCACTTTTATGATGGATAGATGCACTTTTATGATGGAGAGATGCACTTTTATGATGGATAGATGCACTTTTATGATGGACAGATGCACTTTTATGATGGACAGATGCACTTTTATGATGGATAGATGCACTTTTTTTATGATGGATAGATGCACTTTTATGATGGACAGATGCACTTTTATGATGGACAGATGCACTTTTATGATGGATAGATGCACTTTTTTTATGATGGATAGATGCACTTTTATGATGGACAGATGCACTTTTATGATGGACAGATGCACTTTTATGATGGATAGATGCACTTTTATGATGGACAGATGCACTTTTATGATGGATAGATGCACTTATGATGGATAGATGCACTTTTATGATGGACAGATGCACTTATGATGGATAGATGCACTTTTATGATGGATAGATGCACTTTTATGATGGACAGATGCACTTTTATGATGGATAGATGCACTTTTATGATGGACAGATGCACTTTTATGATGGATAGATGCACTTTTATGATGGACAGATGCACTTTTATGATGGACAGATGCACTTTTATGATGGAAAGATGCACTTTTATGATGGACAGATGCACTTTTATGATGGATAGATGCACTTTTATGATGGACAGATGCACTTTTATGATGGATAGATGCACTTATGATGGATAGATGCACCTTTATGATGATAGATGCACTTTAATGATGGAGAGATGCACTTTTATGATGGATAGATGCACTTTTATGATGGACAGATGCACTTTTATGATGGATAGATGCACTTTTATGATGGACAGATGCACTTTTATGATGGACAGATGCACTTTCATGATGGACAGATGCACTTTTATGATGGACAGATGCACTTTTAGGATGGACAGATGCACTTTTATGATGGACAGATGCACTTTTAGGATGGACAGATGCACTTTTATGATGGACAGATGCACTTTTATGATGGAGAGATGCACTTTTAGGATGGACAGATGCACTTTTATGATGGACAGATGCACTTTTAGGATGGACAGATGCACTTTTATGATGGAGAGATGCACTTTTATGATGGACAGATGCACTTTTATGATGGATAGATGCACTTTTATGATGGACAGATGCACTTTTATGATGGAGAGATGCACTTTTATGATGGAGAGATGCACTTTTATGATGGATAGATGCACTTTTATGATGGATAGATGCACATTTAGGATGGACAGATGCACTTTTATGATGGAGAGATGCACTTTTATGATGGACAGATGCACTTTTATGATGGATAGATGCACTTTTATGATGGACAGATGCACTTTTATGATGGACAGATGCACTTTTATGATGGACAGATGCACTTTTATGATGGACAGATGCACTTTTATGATGGAGAGATGCACTTTTATGATGGACAGATGCACTTTTATGATGGATAGATGCACTTTTATGATGGACAGATGCACTTTTATGATGGATAGATGCACTTTTATGATGGATAGATGCACTTTTATGATGGATAGATGCACTTTTATGATGGATAGATGCACTTTTATGATGGATAGATGCACTTTTATGATGGACAGATGCACTTTTATGATGGATAGATGCACTTTTATGATGGATAGATGCACTTTTATGATGGATAGATGCACTTTTATGATGGACAGATGCACTTTTATGATGGATAGATGCACTTTTATGATGGACAGATGCACTTTTATGATGGATAGATGCACTTTTATGATGGATAGATGCACTTTTATGATGGATAGATGCACTTTTATGATGGACAGATGCACTTTTATGATGGATAGATGCACTTTTATGATGGACAGATGCACTTTTATGATGGAGAGATGCACTTTTATGATGGATAGATGCACTTTTATGATGGACAGATGCACTTTTATGATGGAGAGATGCACTTTTATGATGGACAGATGCACTTTTATGATGGATAGATGCACTTTTATGATGGACAGATGCACTTTTATGATGGAGAGATGCACTTTTATGATGGATAGATGCACTTTTATGATGGATAGATGCACTTTTATGATGGACAGATGTACTTTTATGATGGACAGATGCACTTTTATGATGGACAGATGCACTTTTATGATGGACTGATGTACTTTTATGATGGACAGATGCATTTTTATGATGGATAGATGTACTTTTATGATGGACAGATGCACTTTTATGATGGATAGATGCACTTTTATGATGGACAGATGCACTTTTATGATGGATAGATGCACTTTTATGATGGATAGATGCACTTTTATGATGGACAGATGCACTTTTATGATGGACAGATGCACTTTTATGATGGATAGATGCACTTTTATGATGGACAGATGCACTTTTATGATGGACAGATGCACTTTTATGATGGGATAGATGCACGTTTATGATGGACAGATGCACTTTTATGATGGATGGATGCACTTTTATGATGGATAGATGCACTTTTATGATGGATAGATGCACTTTTATGATGGACAGATGCACTTTTATGATGGAGAGATGCACTTTTATGATGGATAGATGCACTTTTATGATGGACAGATGCACTTTTATGATGGATAGATGCACTTTTATGATGGACAGATGCACTTTTATGATGGATAGATGCACTTTTACATAAAAACACAGCAAAAACAGTCATTTTAAAGGGAAAAAATACTGTACTTTTATTTAATTTCAAAGGAATTGTCAACAAATATCCAATATATACACGGGTCCTTCAATATCGGAGAAGTATTGCATCACTAATAGTGCTATATCAGTATAGACTCTCTCTCCTATTAGAAGTTGAACTGGTGCTCAAACACACTTTATTCTGCACTGATTTCTGCGTTCGCACTGGAAGACGCCGCTCCACAGCCGGACCTACGAGTCTAGAACCGCACAGTTCTTCCAGTGGAACGTCACACTCTCTCTCTCTCTCTCTCTCTCTCTCTCTCTCTCTCTCTCTCTCTCTCTCTCTCTCTCTCTCTCTCTCTCTCTCTGCGGGACACAGGGCTCTCACACACTCTTGGACTCAGACAGTCATCATCTGTCCGTTGTGTTGGTGTGTTTGTGAGTGTTTCCTCAGCCCGGCGTGCTGAAGCGCTCCATCGCCTCCTCCATCCGCTCTCGAGCTGAGGTGTAGCGCCGCTTGATCTGCCGCACGTGATCCTCTTCCTCCCGCTGCAGAATACGGAGGAAGTTCTGGAGTTCGGGAAAGCTGAAGGCGTCCCACTGAGAAAACAACAACACTGTCAATACATCTACCTCAAGAGTAGGAATATTAGGGCTGGGTAAAAAAAATATTGATTTGAATCGATTCTTAAAGGGTTAGTTCACCCAAAAATGTAAATTGTGTCATTAATGACTGAGCCTCATGTGGTTGGACACCCGTCAGACCTCCGTTCATCTTCAGACACAAATGAAGATATTTTAGTGTAAATCTGATGCTCTGAAAGGCCTCCATTGGCTCAACTTTACACTCTCAAGACCCTTAAAAGACACTAAAGACTAAAGTTACAAAGTCCATCTCACTACAGCGGCTCTACAATAACTTTATGAAGACGAGAATAGTTTCTGTGCGCAAAAAAACCCTAAATAACGACTTATATAGTGATGACGATTTCAAAACACGGCCTCATGAAGCTTCGAAGCGTTATGAATCAGTGAGTCGATTCAGCGGTTCAGAGCGTTATGAATCAGTGAGTCGATTCAGCGGTTCAGAGCGTTATGAATCAGTGAGTCGATTCAGCGGTTTGGAGCGTAATGAATCAGTGAGTCGATTCAGCGGTTCAGAGCAATATGAATCAGTGAGTCGATTCAGCGGTTCAGAGCGTTATGAATCAGTGAGTCGATTCAGCGGTTTGGAGCGTAATGAATCAGTGAGTCGATTCAGCGGTTCAGAGCGTTATGAATCAGTGAGTCGATTCAGCGGTTCAGAGCGTTATGAATCAGTGAGTCGATTCAGCGGTTTGGAGCGTAATGAATCAGTGAGTCGATTCAGCGGTTCAGAGCGTTATGAATCAGTGAGTCGATTCAGCGGTTCAGAGCGTTATGAATCAGTGAGTCGATTCAGCAGTTCAGAGCGTTATGAATCAGTGAGTCGATTCAGCAGTTCAGAGCTTTATGAATCAGTGAGTCGATTCAGCAGTTCAGAGCGTTATGAATCAGTGAGTCGATTCAGCAGTTCAGAGCGTTATGAATCAGTGAGTCGATTCAGCGCTTCAGAGTGTTATGAATCAGTGAGTCGATTCAGCGGTTCAGAGCGTTATGAATCAGTGAGTCGATTCAGCAGTTCAGAGCGTTATGAATCAGTGAGTCGATTCAGCAGTTCAGAGCGTTATGAATCAGTGAGTCGATTCAGCAGTTCAGAGCGTTATGAATCAGTGAGTCGATTCAGCAGTTCAGAGCGTTATGAATCAGTGAGCCGAAAAATGATTCGGATTGCGTTTCAAACCGCCAAACTGCTGAAATTTGGCGATTCAAACCGCTGATTCTACTCACTGATTCATAACGCTCTGAACTGCTGAATCGACTCACTGATTCATAACGCTTCGAAGCTTCATCAGGCCGTGTTTTGAAAATATCTTCATTTGTGTCTGAAGATGAACGGAGGTCTGACGGGTGTCCAACCACATGAGGCTCAGTCATTAATGACACAATTTACAGTTTTGGGTGAACTAACCCTTTAACCCTGTGTGTGCCGTCTATAAAGGCCTTCTGAAGCGAATTGACGCGTTTGTGTGAGAAAAATATCTATATTTAAAACTTTATCAAGTAAACTTTCGGCTGACCGAAACTAGAGAATGTGTCATGTGTTGTACCCGATATATATCCACAATAATCGAATCGGAATTATGAAATTAGTGTCAATACCCAGCCCTAATGTATATAATATATATATATATAGTTCTTTCGATTACTCACATTCACTTCCCCGGTTTCATTCTCTTTAAGAACCAAACTGAGGACTTTCTCATTGGGTCCAGCACACAGACGCAGGAACAGCGGACGCTCATCATCCGCCATCTTCCTCAAGTACACTGAAGACAGAGAGACAATAGGAATATGATCATTAGGGCTGGGGATTGACACAAATTTCACAATTCGATTAGATTCACAAGCTTTCGATTGGATTCGATTCAATATCGGTTATTTTAGATATATATCAGCTATAATACATGGGCAATTTTCTCAAGGGAAACTAATGTTGTAAACTATGGGAGTCAGTTGTACTACATTAGCCGACTAATATTGAAGGTACAAATTGACTGATTTGTATACAAACACTTAAATTACACTTTAATAAAATAATAATAAAGTGATAATATTAACTTTACAATTACATAATCATATTTATACTCCAATTCGTTAAACATTTGGCTGTCATAAAAACTTGCCAGATTTATTCATAGGCTACATACATGCATTAAATATTGAAGAACATTAAATATGACAATCAATATGTAATGTGGTGCATATAATTATTATAATGCTCGGCTCTAGAGTTAATTTTTCTAGCTGACTAATGAGTTTATGGACACTGGATCTGGTTTTTCTGAGGTAAATGTGACGTTACATGACATTGTTTACTTTTTAGCCGTTTTACTGACGTCTTTCTGCGGCTGAAACACTTGAGCGATTCTATGTGACTTTATACGGATTTCAGTGAGTTGTTCTGTAGCTTTAACACACTTTCAAAGCTCATTCATGTTTATTTCGCGCTGTAACTGGTATTAATGCGGAAGAGAAGATCCGTTCATGTTTGCTCCGCGCTGCCGGTTTTAATGTGGCGTTCACACCGGACGCGATTCGCGCGAAGGTGGACACTTGAACATTTTGAGTTTACTCGCTTCAATCGCGCGCAAAATTTGTGCGAATTGCGTGTGAGCTTCACTGCACAACAGACGTGATTCTCCTCATGGGCGGGGCTTCTGCCAGCGGCTCGTCTCGTTGAGAAATGGCTGACATGGGCTGTGTTTACACGACTTTTTTTGTTAAAATCTACTGTTAATGTGTGACAAAACGTAGTTTTAAGACTTTTTCAGTCGATAATGTAGTTGTTTAAAGCTCAAATCAGTGGTTTATTTATATAAAGAGTGCCTATTTGAACATGTGATCTGGTGTTTTTGGAGTTGTGAGCTCCAGTAGATTTATTTCATGTAGAGCGTATTATACCTTTTATACCTTTGTATTATTGATCAAACATAAACTTGCATTTAACAAAAAGAGACTGTGTTGTGTTTCATGTCATTTCATGTTATCACAGTGATAATCATATTGTCTGAACCAGATATTAATATACAGATTTTCTCCTCATTGTTGTCACTACTAGAGCAAGCTCCTGATTGGTTAACGCGGCGCGAAATATCTGCCAAAGTTCAGATTTTTCAACTTGAGCGATTCCCGCGATTCGTTCAAAACGCTCAATTCGCGCCGCAGAATGCCATTTCGCGTCTCTGCATTGACTTAACATGTAAATCACTCGCGCGAATCGCGTCCGGTGTGAACGCACCATAAGCTTGAGCTAAGCCAAAGCGATCTCGCGCCACAGCACCAAAGCAGTATTTATGCTTTTGAATTTCTTTAAAAAAAAGACGTAATTTGAAATCTGAGACTTTGTTTTATATCAATAGTAATAAAGCACAAAGATTATAGTGATTTATTGGATGGGAGGTGCGCTACAATGTTTATTTCATTCATAACTGACAACAGGATGACTAATCGATTCTTGGGATTTAAGAATCAATATTGTTTTGTAAAAGTGAGAATCGATTAAAATCGAGAAATCGATATTTTTTACCCAGCCCTAATGCTGCGTTCACACCAAACGCGAATAGAGCGTCTGGAGCGAGTGATTTCAATGTTAAGTCAATGGAAAGGCGCGTTGACGCATGTCTGGATATGCGTTCAGCGCAAATAGAGCGTCTTACGCGATACACGCGAATGGTGCTTTTGTGCATTCACGCGTTTGAAGTGAATTCGCGTCTGACGCCTGAGATGAAAATTTTTAACTTTGGGGTCAATTCGCGCCGCGTTAACCAATCAGGAGCCTGCTCGCTGCAGTCACATGGTGAAGTGACAATGAGAAACCCCGCATAAATTAAAAATACTACTGTGTCACAAAATGTAGTTTTAAGACTTTTTCAGGTGGGAATGTAGTGGTTTAAAGCTCAAATCTGTGGTTTATTTATAAAGAGAGCGCCTATTTAAAAAACATAATCTTGTGTTTTTTCTTGATGTCCTGAAGTGGCTCGTCTTGTGTGGATCTAACGGCCGATCTTTGGTTTTCTATAATTTGTTTTCTGCCAAATCGTTTTGACTGAGGGCAAAGAGAAGTTTCATAACTTTATATTTTAAGGATATTTAAATACACATGCAGTGAAGATAATGTAGGCGTCGCCTGGACCACGTGTGTGTGGCTATTAATGTTTAATATATATTTTTAATGAAAATGAAAAGAGGCAGAGTGGTGTTTTATGACATGTTTCTCCTGGAGTGCCTTGAACGAGCGTCTATTTCGCTTCAAACGCTCGATTTATACACGCGTCCAATTCGCCGCGGATGCATTCAAAATGTTCGCGCGTGAAAATAGACGCGATTTTGGCGCTCTATTCGCGTTTGGTGTGAGCGCAGCATAATGATGATGATATGAGGCTGTCAGATGAAGCTCACCCTGATCCTCCCGCTCGCTGCGCTCGAACAGAGAGAACTTGGCCGGGTTATCGACCACGGTGAACTTCTTCAGCAGCGCCGCGATGACCTCCGAGGCCCGCGTGCTGGAGCTGATGTGCAGGTGTTTAACGGTGTCTCTGGGCAGGTAGAAGGAGGTGCGAGGCTTCAGCGCTTCAGAGCATTCCCACCCCGAGGAAGAGGAAGAGGAGGAGCTGCGGGACGGAGGGAGAGACACGGGCCGCGCCAGCTTAAACTGGACCTTAATGAAGCCAGTGTACGACCCATCGCGGTTCTGAGGACACAACAAGCACAACTAATCAATCAATAATACTGCAATGGAGAATGGCAAAATTAAGACAGAAAGTCATAATTATGAGATGAATAGTCAAAATATGACAATTATGAGGGAAAAAAAATCTAAATTATGACAGAAAATCTTTGTAAGAAGTCAAAATTATGACAATTACGAGAAAAAAAAATCTAAATTATGACAAAAAATCTTTATAAGATGTCAAAATTATGGCATAAAAGTCAAAATTAGGACAGAAAGTTATAATTATGAGATAAAAAGTCAAAATATGACAATTATGAGAAAAAAAATCTAAATTATGACAAAATCTTTATAAGTCAAAATTGACAATTATGAGTAAATAAATCTAAATTATGATAGAAAATCTTTATAAGAAGTCAAAATTATGGCATAAAAGTCAAAATGATGATAGAGAAAGTCATAATTATGAGATAAAAAGTCAAAATTATGACAATTATGAGTAAATAAATCTAAATTTGGACAGAAAAACTTTATAAATCAAAATTATGGCATAAAAGTCAAAATTAGGGCAGAGAAAGTCATAATTATGACAATTATCAGAAAAAAAATCTAAATTATGACAGGAAATCATTATAAGAAGTCAAAATGATGGCAAAAAAGTCAAAATTAGGACAGAGAAAGTCATAATTATGAGATAAAAAGTCACAATTATGACAATTATGAGGGAAAAAAAATCTAAATTATGACAGAAAATCTTTATAAGAAGTCAAAATTATGGCATAAAAGTCAAAATTAGGGCAGAGAAAGTCATAATTATGAGATAAAAAGTCAAAATTATGTCAATTATCAGAAAAAAATCTAAATTATGACAGAAAATCTTTGTAAGAAGTCAAAATTATGACAATTACGAGAAAAAAAATCTAAATTATGACAAAAAATCTTTATAAGATGTCAAAATTATGGCATAAAAGTCAAAATTAGGACAGAAAGTCATAATTATGAGATGAATAGTCAAAATATGACAATTATGAGGGAAAAAAAATCTAAATTATGACAGAAAATCTTTGTAAGAAGTCAAAATTATGACAATTACGAGAAAAAAAATCTAAATTATGACAAAAAATCTTTATAAGATGTCAAAATTATGGCATAAAAGTCAAAATTAGGACAGAAAGTTATAATTATGAGATAAAAAGTCAAAATATTACAATTATGAGAAAAAAAATCTAAATTATGACAAAATCTTTATAAGTCAAAATTGACAATTATGAGTAAATAAATCTAAATTATGATAGAAAATCTTTATAAGAAGTCAAAATTATGGCATAAAAGTCAAAATGATGATAGAGAAAGTCATAATTATGACAATTATGAGTAAATAAATCTAAATTTGGACAGAAAAACTTTATAAATCAAAATTATGGCATAAAAGTCAAAATTAGGGCAGAGAAAGTCATAATTATGACATAAAAAGTCAAAATTATGACAATTATGAGAAAAAAATCTAAATTATGACAGAAAATCTTTATAAGAAGTCAAAATTACGGCATAAAAGTCCAAATTAGGACAGAGAAAGTCATAATTATGACATAAAAAGTCAAAATTATGACAATTATGAGAAAAAATTCTAAATTATGACAGAAAATCATTATAAGAAATCAAAATTACGGCATAAAAGTCAAAATTCGGACAGAGAAAGTCATAATTATGAGATAAAAAGTCACAATTATGACAATTATGAGGGGAAAAAAATCTAAATTATGACAGAAAATCTTTATAAGAAGTCAAAATTACGGCATACAAGTCCAAATTAGGACAGAGAAAGTAATAATTATGACATAAAAAGTCAAAATTATGACAATTATGAGAAAAAATTCTAAATTATGACAGAAAATCATTATAAGAAATCAAAATTACGGCATAAAAGTCAAAATTAGGGCAGAGAAAGTCATAATTATGAGATAAAAAGTCAAAATTATGTCAATTATCAGAAAAAAATCTAAATTATGACAGAAAGTCTTTATAAGAAGTCAAAATGATGGCAATTCTACACATATATATGTGTTCTTTGTGAATGAATAAAGGAAGAGTGTAAGTGTGCCTGATCTCCACACAGGAGGCCTCACCAGAAGCATGAAGAGGTTAGTGTTGACCTGAGCGTTGTATTCTCTGACCTTCTGCTGAGTCTCTGAGGCGGACAGATCCTGCTTCCTGCAGTCCAGCGGCTCATCCTGCAGGACAGAGGACAGGAAGTGTGTGAGCATCACATCACCACCAGGGGGAGGCAGAGACACCTCTAGCAGTCAAAAAAAGTCAAAAATATGATTTTAAAAGTCCTCATTATTAGATAAAAAGTCAAAAATATGATTTTAAAAGTCCTTATTATTAGATAAAAAGTCAAAAATATGATTTTAAAAGTCCTCATTATTAGATAAAAAGTCAAAAATATGATTTTAAGTCCTTATTATTAGATAAAAAGTCAAAAATATGATTTTAAAAGTCCTCCTTATTAGATAAAAAGTCAAAAATATGATTTTAAAAGTCATAATTATTAGATAAAAAGTCAAAAATATGATTTTAAGTCCTCATTATTAGATTCAAGTCAAAAATATGATTTTAAAAGTCCTTATTATTAGATAAAAAGTCAAAAATATGATTTTAAAAGTCCTCATTATTAGATTCAAGTCAAAAATATGATTTTAAAAGTCATAATTATTAGATAAAAAATCAAAAATATGATTTTAAGTCCTTATTATTAGATAAAAAGTCAAAAATATGATTTTAAAAGTCATAACAGTGAGATAAAGTTGAAAATATGATTTTAAAGTCCTCATTATTAGATAAAAGTACAAATATTATTTTAAAATGTCCTCATTATTAGATAAAAAGTCAAAAATATGATTTTAAAAGTCTTCATTATTAGATAAAAAGTCATAAATATGATTTTAAAAGTCCTCATTATTAGATAAAAAGTCAAAGTAGTAATTATTATTAGCAAATACTATAAATGATATGTCGGCTTTACACACAACTTCCACAGACACAGGAAAACAACCCTCCCTCATCCAGAAATAGCCGACAGGAAGTGGGAACACACACACACACACACACACACACACACACGTCTGAGGAATGAGCAGATTTTCAGTCAGCCCCATTAACTCTAATACTTCATGTTTGATTTATTCCCGAAATTTGTGGGAAAAACTCAAATGTTTTCTCGCTCCTTCCCAAGTTTTCGACTTTTCTTTATTTTAGAAAAGAACAGATAATCTATCAATATCTGTCGTTAAAAGTACCATACGAATTGAATTACAAAATGATTAAATATTTATTGTCTGGTTAAATTAAATATTTAAGATAATAAATAAATAATAAAGACAAGTACTTATTTTTATCTAAATATTAATGCATATTTTAAAAATGTATTGAGACACAATCTGAGGCATTATGGCTCCTATATCTATGCAAAATACTAACTAAATAAATACGCGATATATGTTTCAGTGACGTCACACATATAAACACAAGCCTGCTCCAGTGATCTGTGAAAGAATGGCGAGCCTCATGAATAATAACGAAGCTTTAATTAAGAGTCTTTTTACTGATTATGGGCTGTATAATGAGACTGCAGATGCTTTGACTTGTTAATCACGGTAAGTGCCACTCAGCATGACGTCATCTCGAGGAAACACACACACGCGCATACACAAAACACAATTAACTACA
>NC_137120.1:41351086-41353586 GCF_949357685.1 Gobio gobio
CTTTTTATCCATAATTATGACTTTCTGTCCTGGCTTATGGCTCTTCACTTTAGTATTTTGTACGTGAATGTTTAATAAAAAGAAAAAATAAGAAAAATCTTGAGATTTTCTGTCCTCATTAAAACATTTTATGTCATAATTTCTGTCATAATTTTGACTACTTATCTTATAATGATTTATCGGTCCTAATTTCAACTTTTTATGCCATAATTTCAACTTTTTATCCATAATTATGACTTTCTGTCCTGGCTTATGGCTCTTCACTTTTGTATTTTGAAAGTGAATGTTTAATAAAAAAAATAAAATAAAAAATAAAAGACTTTCTGACATAATTTCGACTTTTTATCTTGTGATTTTCTGTCATAATTAAAATTTATTTTATTTAATACAAAAGAGATTATGTTTTCAGCTAAATGTGCTGCTAGTTTTCAGCAGCATCTGCCTCAACCTGAGGAAAAACAACGGAGATTAGATTACAATATAATTATTAATATATTAAATATAGTATATAATAATAAATAGGCTCATTTTCCAACTCCCCGTTGGTTATGTTGACGGATGTTAGCCTGTTTTCAGAACCCGTAGAGATTCTGAAGAGCCATTTTGAAGCGTAAAGTCGGCCGTCGCCATTTTGTCATCGCGAATAACTGACAATGGGCAAAGAGGCGGGACGTGGGCGGAGCTGAGGTGACGACTAATGATGCGTTCACACCGGACGCGAATGAAGCGTTAAGCGCGAGTGATTTACATGTCAATGCAAAGATGCTAATAGACATTCTACGATTCGCGAATTGAGCGTTTGATGTGCGTAACGCGTAATTTGCGCGCGTTGAAAAATCTGAACTTTGCCGGATTTTCGCTTTTTATCTTGTGATTTAATTTAAATCCAAAAATTAGAGCCATTTTGAAGCGTAAAGTCGGTTGTCGCCATTTTGTTAATCCGTCATCGCGCGTCTGACAAAATGGCGACGGCCAACTTTATATTCCATCCACTTTCGCGAATAACTGACAATGGGCAGAGAGGCGGGAAGTTGGCGGAGCTGAGGTGACGACTAACAGACTAATACCTAATGGTGCGTTCACACCAGACGCGAATGAAGCGTTTAGCGCAAGTGATTTACATTTTAAGTCAATGCAAAGACGCGAATAGACTAATCGCCCGAGTTGAAAAATCTGAACTTTGGCGGATATTCGCGGCGCGTTAACCAATCAGGAGCTTGCTCTAGTAGTGACAACAATGAGGACACAATCATATGTGGATCCTGTGCGACACATCTTCATACTTTATAGAAACAGAATAAAAATGATCTTGCTTGGAAGAAATTGAGTGAGGAGGTCGGACACTCTAAAGCGCTCTTTACTCAATTTGAGCTCTATATACACATATTGAGACTACAAGCTAGCTAAAGCCGGCAAATTGAGCTTATTCACCGTATTTTAAAACAATCCATGTCAGCCATTTCACAACGAGACGAGCCGCTGGCAAATCAGGAAACGGCCCTCTGTTTATGGCCACGCCCACTGATCTGGTAACTCCTATTACTAACCTGCAGAGACCTATAGCGCGCTGGGGACTATTTTCAGCCGCTGCGTAATATCATATCAAGCGAGATGCTAACGGTCTAATCAGATTCAATGATCTATGCTAAGCTATGCTAACAGTGCAGACCCGGAGATCGGCTGAATGGATGAGAAAACGCTCAACTGTTTAACTCTAGGGGAGTCGGAGAATGAGCCTATTTTCACAAATAGTGGCGTGTTCCTTTAAGTAATTTTTATATTTTTAATAAAAGAGAGACCCTTGATATTTGTTGAACAATTAAATATTTAGTCTGTATAGGGTAAAAGCAAGGAATTATGGGGATTTATCATTCCAAACGAATCTATCCTTTACAAAACATCTATATGGAGGCTGATCAGTATGCGTGAGGAGGAAAATTCATTCAACAGTGTTTTTGGACCATTTTTGTTGTAAGGCACCTCTTTTGGCAACGATCCTAATCCTGAGGAGCCCAAAGAACAACCAACCGGAGAACAGAAAGAGCCGTAAAACTGGGTCACAAAAGCATAGCAGATAATATAGACAAATAAACAATAGAATAGTGCAAAGAGAATAAGCAAATACATCAACAATTGATGTAAAAATACTAAAAGTATAAAAATAGATAATGAATAAATCAATTTTGTGTTCAATGAATAATACATTAATTAACAGAACAGAGATTAGATGTCAAAAATGTCTTCAAATAAAGACTTAGAAATAGAATAAACAAACCAAGAGAATACAATAGAAAATTAATAACAAACAGAATAATAATGGATACAATACATAAACAAATTTACTTGTGAAAAAGTGTCATCCAAACAAATAACACACAGAATAAAATAATCTCTCACAGATTAGAAAGCAATTCGACGTCATTGATTTGGTGAAATATAAAAAACTACAAATATACATCTAATGTGACGGTTAAAGTTAGGTTATAGTTTATTGAACCAC
>NC_137120.1:41358586-41391086 GCF_949357685.1 Gobio gobio
TACGTGTATCGGCCGATATAAGGCTGCTGCGTTCGCCGATATTTGTGATTTTTACGTGTATCGGCCGATATAAGGCTGCTGCGTTCGCCGATATTTGTGATTTTTACGTGTATCGGCTGATATAAGGCTGCTGGGTTCGCCGATATTTGTGATTTTTACGTGTATCGGCTGATATAAGGCTGCTGCGTTCGCCGATATTTGTGATTTTTACGTGTATCGGCCGATATAAGGCTGCTGCGTTCGCCGATATTTGTGATTTTTACGTGTATCGGCCGATATAAGGCTGCTGCGTTCGCCGATATTTGTGATTTTTACGTGTATCGGCCGATATAAGGCTGCTGCGTTCGCTGATATTTGTGATTTTTACGTGTATCGGCCGATATAAGGCTGCTGGGTTCGCCGATATTTGTGATTTTTACGTGTATCGGCTGATATAAGGCTGCTGCGTTCGCCGATATTTGTGATTTTTACGTGTATCGGCTGATATAAGGCTGCTGCGTTCGCCGATATTTGTGATTTTTACGTGTATCGGCTGATATAAGGCTGCTGCGTTCGCCGATATTTGTGATTTTTACGTGTATCGGCTGATATAAGGCTGCTGCGTTCGCCGATATTTGTGATTTTTACGTGTATCGGCTGATATAAGGCTGCTGCGTTCGCCGATATTTGTGATTTTTACGTGTATCGGCTGATATAAGGCTGCTGCGTTCGCCGATATTTGTGATTTTTACGTGTATCGGCTGATATAAGGCTGCTGCGTTCGCCGATATTTGTGATTTTTACGTGTATCGGCTGATATAAGGCTGCTGCGTTCGCCGATATTTGTGATTTTTACGTGTATCGGCCGATATAAGGCTGCTGCGTTCGCCGATATTTGTGATTTTTAAGTGTATCGGCCGATATAAGGCTGCTGGGTTAGCCGATATTTGTGATTTTTACGTGTATCGGCTGATATAAGGCTGCTGCGTTCGCCGATATTAGTGATTTTTACGTGTATCGGCTGATATAAGGCTGCTGCGTTCGCCGATATTTGTGATTTTTACGTGTATCGGCTGATATAAGGCTGCTGCGTTCGCCGATATTTGTGATTTTTACGTGTATCGGCTGATATAAGGCTGCTGCGGTCGCCGATATTTGTGATTTTTACGTGTATCGGCTGATATAAGGCTGCTGCGTTCGCCGATATTTGTGATTTTTACATGTATCGGCTGATATAAGGCTGCTGCGTTCGCTGATATTTGTGATTTTTACGTGTATCGGCTGATATAAGGCTGCTGCGTTCACCGATATTTGTGATTTTTACGTGTATCGGAAGATATAAGGCTGCTGGGTTCGCCGATATTTGTGATTTTTACGTGTATCGGCCGAAATAAGGCTGCTGCGTTTGCTGATATTTGTGATTTTTACATGTATCAGCCGATATAAGGCTGCTGCGTTCGCCGATATTCGTGATTTTTACGTGTATCGGCTGATATAAGGCTGCTGCGTTCACCGATATTTGTGATTTTTACGTGTATCGGCTGATATAAGGCTGCTGCGTTCACCGATATTTGTGATTTTTACGTGTATCGGCTGATATAAGGCTGCTGGGTTCGCCGATATTTGTGATTTTTACGTGTATCGGCTGATATAAGGCTGCTGGGTTCGCCGATATTTGTGATTTTTACGTGTATCGGCTGATATAAGGCTGCTGGGTTCGTCGATATTTGTGATTTTTACGTGTATCGGCTGATATAAGGCTGCTGGGTTCGCCGATATTTGTGATTTTTACGTGTATCGGCTGATATAAGGCTGCTGCGTTCGCCGATATTTGTGATTTTTACGTGTATCGGCTGATATAAGGCTGCTGCGTTCGCCGATATTTGTGATTTTTACGTGTATCGGCTGATATAAGGCTGCTGTGTTCGCCGATATTTGTGATTTTTACGTGTATCGGCCGATATAAGGCTGCTGGGTTGGCCGATATTTTTCCCCTGCTTTATTTCCAGACAGGCGTCCACAGGGCAGCTCTCACCGTCTTCAAACTCTCTTGCTCTCCCTCGCGCATATTAATCAAAATCAATTGAGAATTGACGATGGTAAAGGTGGAAAGACTGAAGTTTCACGTGGAGCATTGGGAGATTTTCTCCTGAATTACCGCTGGTGTTGCTCTACAAGAGATTCAGTGAAGTGCACCTACACTCTAAACAATGCTGGGTTAAAAATAACCCAAGTTGGGTTGAAAATGGACTAACCCAGCGATTGGGTTGTTTTAAGCAAACATTTAACCCAACCGCTGGGTCAAAACAACCCAATTGTTGGGTTAGTCCATATTCAACCCAACTTGGGTTATTTTTAACCCAGCATTTTTTAGAGTGTAGCCATTAAATGACTAGGTTGTAAATAGTTTTAAATGAAGTATAGTGCAGTCAGTGTGCACTTTATTATGCTGCTCGCTTGTTGATACTGTGTGCAATAGTGTCATTATTTTATTTATGCTTAAATATTAATTTTCACCACTGAACTCTTTTTTTTTTCTTGTTCTACCTCACCTGTTTTTACTATTTGTTAAATATTGTTATTTTTAGTTCAATAAATGTTCCTTTTTGTAAATTTTAAATTATCATCATGATCATTGTGTCATTTTTATGATGTAAATTGAGGGAGCAAAAGCAGTATCGGCTCCAAATATCGGCTCAAGAAAATCGGCAGCAGTATCGTCATCGGCAAAGGCTGAGGAAAAAAAATCGGTATCGGCACTAAAAAAAATCCATATCGGTCGATCCCTAATGTATATATTAACCCTCTGTTTGCTCACAGGTCTGTTCTCATGGCACCCGTTCCTGATGACTCTCGCTGTGAGTAAGACGCAAAACTACACACCTTCATTAATTAAGTTTGCTTTTACATCACGCAACACTATTTCCCCACGCAGTTCTCCTTCCTGATGACTGAAGCCGTCCTGCTGTTCAACCCCAGCTCGTCTCCCGTCCGGAAGCTGAAGCACAAGAGTAAAGCGCGCGTGCACTGGATCCTGCAGTGTGTGTGTGTGTGCTGCGCGAGCGCCGGCGTGAGCGCAATCATCTACAACAAACACCTCAACGACAAGCCGCACTTTACGTCGTGGCACGGGTTGGTCGGCGTGGTGACGGTGGCTCTGGTCGGGCTGCAGTCGCTCGGAGGGCTTCCGCTCCTCTATCCCAAACTGGCCAAAGGCTGGTCTCTGGCCAAACTGAAGCGCTACCACGCCACCTCCGGGCTGCTGGCGTACCTGCTGGGCTGCCTCAGCCTGATCCTGGGCCTGTGCTCAGCGTGGTTCAGTGCCAGCGTGAGCGGGTATGTGTGGTACCTGTCCGTCCTCTGCCCGGTTCTGTGCGCTCTGGTCGTGATGAATCAGGTCACGAACGCCTACATGGCCCGGAAACGAATGCAGTACTGAAGCTGACGCGAGGGGTTGCAGCCTTTAGCCTCCATGTTAGAGCGTTCGACTCTCATGCAGACGGACCCGGGTTCGAGCCCCGCTTCGAGAGGGCATGTTCGAACAGGAGTAATTATTATTAAAGGGTTAGATCAATCAAAAATGAAAATTCTGTCATTAATTACTTCCCCTCATGTCGTCAGACCTCCGTTCATCTTCAGACACAAATGAAGATATTTTAGTGTAAATCTGATGCTCTGAAAGGCCTCCATTGGCTCAACTTTACACTCTCAAGACCCTTAAAAGACACTAAAGACTAAAGTTACAAAGTCCATCTCACTACAGCGGCTCTACAATAACTTTATGAAGACGAGAATAGTTTCTGTGCGCAAAAAAACCCTAAATAACGACTTATATAGTGATGACGATTTCAAAACACGGCATCATGAAGCTTCGAAGCGTTATGACTCAGTGAGTCGATTCAGCGGTTCAGAGCATTATGAATCAGTGAGTCGATTCAGCGGTTCAGAGCATTATGAATCAGTGAGTCGATTCAGCGGTTCAGAGCGTTATGAATCAGTGAGTCGATTCAGCGGTTCAGAGCATTATGAATCAGTGAGTCGATTCAGCAGTTCAGAGCATTATGAATCAGTGACCCGATTCAGCGGTTCAGAGCGTTATGAATCAGTGAGTAAATTCAGCGGTTCAGAGCTTTATGAATCAGTGAGTAAATTCAGCGGTTCAGAGCTTTATGAATCAGTGAGTCGAATCATGATTCAGATCGCATGTCAAACCGCCAAACTGCTGAAATCACGTGACTTTGGCGATCCAAACCGCTGAATCGACTCACTGATTCATAACGCTCCAAACCGCTGAATCGACTCACTGATTCATAATGCTCCAAACCGCTGAATCGACTCACTGATTCATAATGCTCCAAACCGCTGAATCGACTCACTGATTCATAACACTCCAAACCACTGAATGGACTCACTGACTCATAACGCTTCGAAGCTTCATGATGCCGTGTTTTGAAATCGTCATCACTATATAAGTCGTTATTTAGGGTTTTTTTGCGCACAGAAACTATTCTCGTCTTCATAAAGTTATTGTAGAGCCGCTGTAGTGAGATGGACTTTGTAACTTTAGTCTTTAGTGTCTTTTAAGGGTCTTGAGAGTGTAAAGTTGAGCCAATGGAGGCCTTTCAGAGCATCAGATTTACACTAAAATATCTTCATTTGTGTCTGAAGATGAACGGAGGTCTGACGGGTGTCCAACCACATGAGGCTCAGTCATTAATCACACAATTTACATTTTTGGGTGAACTAACGCTTTAATGCTGCATAGATTGACCATAGCCTTTAGTCTCCTGTTAGAGTGTTCGTCTCCATGCAGACGGACCCGGGTTCGAGCCCCGCTTCGAGAGGGCATTTAATTAATATTATTGCTGTATAGATTGACCAAAACTAATGTATTTTTGTATAACAGTTTTATATTCTTGAATACATGTCATAATTTTGGAACTGATGTAAAATTTGTTTATTCAATTATTTGTAATTCTTTTGATGCGTTTAATTAAACCTTTGCACACTACGAAAGAAAACATTGATGCCTCTGCACCTGAATTGAAAACTTACATTTATGTGATTTAATATTATATATATATATTATTAAAATGTTGTACAAAATCTTCTGTTCTTCATGTAATAATAGACCCGAGTTCGAGCCCCGCTTCAAGAGCAGTGTGTGTGTGTGTGTGTATCAAACGAATCTATCCTTTACAAAACCACTTGACAACATCTATATATGGAGGCTGATCAGTATGTGTGAGGAGGAAAATTCATTCAACTGTGTTTTTGGACCATTTTTGGGATATATTATGCAGCAAGTGAACATTTTGTCCTCAGAGTTGATGTGTTAGAAGCAGGAAAAATGGCCAAGTGTGAGGATTTGAGCGAGTTTGACAAGATTTGCTAAAGGATCTGCTGCTAACATCTTGCTACCACAGCACACCTTCAGTGGTCTAGAGGAGTAGACGGGTCAGCAAACACAATATTAGGAAACATTACAAAGTTTTTGATCATAAATAATAGTAATATTTCCAAACTTACACACAATTTTTCCCATGAAATGAGCTGAAATCGCTCAGGAGGCTGAGAAGCATTCGTCTGAATACAGGAGGAGTCACGTTTATTTATGTTAAAACAATGTTTAATAAATACAATGTCATCTGAATGTACTCCATCCCCACGCTGGGAACACGAGATGTGCACCGGGATCCAACCGCTCAGATCCTGGTCTCAAACTCGCCTATGGGGGAAACCCTGCGTCGCTCCAATAGAGGGATTTATTCTCCTTAAAAAAAGCTTGAAAATGTATAAAAAAATAACCCAAAAAAACAACGAATGAAAATGAATTACTCTTCAGCATTATAAATAAATATTTCTGGTAATTTTGTACATAGTTGTAGAGAGAAAACAACATACATAAGATGTTACAAAACAAAGTCTCAAATAACGACAAAAAAAAGAAGATATCACATGACCATCGTGTATATATATATATATATAACAGACCATCTGCCAATCAGAGAGCAGATTGTGGGAGGAGTCAAAATAAAGAGCTCTAATAGGCACAGAGAATGAACAGTGTTATTGGCTGAGGGATTCGTCAGTCACAGGTCAACCAGCGCGCGTACAATTCAACATGAACACGAACACATCGAGAAAACAGCCCAACGAAAACACTTTGGTCATGACTGTGGCCCAACACGGATGAAGCGCTAATTTAGAAAATGGCGGCTAGTGGGGTTTCGCTTAACAGTCTACACATTCGTAAGATGGATGACGACGAATGGATTCGTTTGCTACGCAATTGAACGAGAACACAGATCCGTTTGTCTGCTTTAAGGCTAATATCGAACTAAACGCACTAACCCCCCGCCAAAGGCTAACATGAAAATACATTCGAGTTGTTTTTTTTGTTTCGTCGTCTTAAAGGAAAGCAAAAAGGTCTCGCGGTGCTAATGCTAGGCATGGCTTCTGTCGCTCTACGATTCCCCCTCTCTGCGATTTTCAATGTCGAACCACCGTTTACAAAAGTAATAGTACTTATTATAACAATAAAAAAAACGTTTTTTTTTTCTTTCCCGTTTTTCATTCCAAGTGATGCTACGAGGTCTAGCGAAGTCTACAGTCCAATCACATTTACGCCATCTCAAGTTCGGCCGGTCCAGAGTCGAGTTCTGGTCCCTTTAACGCTATAACGGAAAATACATAACCGCCTTTTTTTCCCCGAACTCAATGCATATTCAGCATTTTGGATTTATATGATTTCGGCTCTCTCCGAAAAGGATTCTACGGAATCCGAAGCAGCCAATCACTGGCCCATCACCTCGATGACATCATCGTCCGAGCTGCTCCCGCCGTTTTCCGCGAGCGAGGGATGCGCGTCGGGACGGCTGAACGCCAGCAGGCCGGAGGACGAGAGGAAGCTGGAGGAGTTGGAGCTGGGTGTAGAGGATAGGCCTCTAGGGTGGAGGGATCCTGGGAATAGCGGCTGGGAAAATGGCACCGGGAAGCTGGAGAGCATTCCGGGGTTCATCAGGAAGGGCGGGAGCGAGGAAGAAGAAGTGGAGGATGATGAAGAACAGGGCACTGAGGATGAAGACGACGAGGCTAGCATTGCAGCGTGGCTGGAGGAGGTGGTGTTAGTCGAGCAGGTGGAGGAAAGCGTGCTATTGGACGGGCCGAGTCCGAGCGGATCCGCGGGGAACATGGCATGTAGGTCGCCTAGAGCCTGACCCGCTTGCTGTAAGAGATGCGACCTGCCCCCCAATGAGGGTGGAGTCATGTGACCCAGGGCGCCTAGCAAGGCCGGATTCAGCCCCATGGGCGTAAACCCGAACCCGGTGCTTAGAGGAAATCCCGGGTAACTGGCACCGGCTGAGGTCCGTTTGCCCCCGGGCGGTTTCCGGCTTTCCAAAAGCTTCCGCTTCAGACTTTGAACGTCCATTGCTGATGCGATGTCGTTGCGGTGCGGGTCGGGGAAGCGGACCGGGTGCTGGATGGGTTCCGGTGTTCCTGAAGACAGCAGGTTCTCGACTGACGGAACCGGTTCTTTGTTGCTGTGGAACTCCCGGAGGAGCTCAGGACTGTCTTGGGGCGAAGGGCGGGGCGGAGCCTCGGGGGTTAAACGCTTCGGCTCTTGAGGAGACGAGCGCCCATTACTGACCGAATGCAGAGCGGGGCCGGATTCCTCTGTGAGGGGGATAGAAGAGATTTGGTTAGTTTATGTTTACATACGGCCAATGAAAGATCATGGGTTCAATCCCCAAGAAAGGGTTGATCAGCAAAACAACTTTGATGAAGGACTTTGACCCCATGCAATTGAGTGAGGCATGGGACACACACCCCTTTTCCACCAAGGCAGTGCTAGAGCTAGTTCAGAGCCAGAGCTAGTCCCAGTTCATAGTTGGTTCGACTGAGGAGCTTCTAAGAACCGTTTGCTTTTCCACAAGCTGAGAGCCACAACAGAGCCAGTCTTACGTCACTGTATACGCCTCATCTTTCTCAGCAACGCTAGCCAGGCAGCGGCAGTGTTAGCAAGACTGTTTTTTCATGTCCGCGGGATAAAGCGACCCCAATTATGTGATATTTAGCCCCGGGAATGCGAATTTTAGTAGGAAACCATGCCAAAAAAACACATATTTTACCCCTAAATGTGATTTTTACCGGGGAACCCCCCTGAAACGCGATTGGGCGGGTTTTGAGTAGCAATTGGGCGCCCAATGAGGCGTATACAGTGACGTAAAATTAATTAATAATTATTAATTATTTATAAATAATAAAATTATTTATTTTTTACTTTTTTTATTTTTATTTTTTCTGTTGTTTTTGGAAATTATAGGTTTTGTTGTATTATGTTATATTTTGTTATGTTTTGATTCAATTGTTGTATTCGCATTGTATTTTAGGTTGCCTGTTGTACATCTGGCCTAGGACTGCAGATGAAAACTAGCCTTTTGGCTAACTCTGGCATATTTTGACTTGTCATGTTAATATGCATTGTCCTTGTAATAAAAAAGAAATTGACGTAAGACTGGCTCTGTTGTGGCTCTCAGCTTGTGGAAAAGCAAACGGTTCTTAGAAGCTCCTCAGTCGAACCAGCTATGAACTGGGACTAGCTCTGGCTCTGGACTAGGGATGGGCATTTTTGTCAATTTCTCATTTCGATGATCGATAGGTCTCAAAAACGAGTACTCGAGTATTCGGGGGCGTGGCATGTGCAGGGGGCGGGGCATGTGCAGGGGGGGGGGGGGGCATGTCCGTCATTGAGATAATGAAAACTGTTATGAAAATGGTTGTTGACAAATACAAACGTGACATGAAAACAGGTATATGAAAACATGAACATATAAAACAAAAAATAACTGCTAGATTATGATGCATAAATGTCTTTGAAAAAGAAACATCTTTATAAAATGACCGTCTCAAATAACCAAGTCAGTAATATCGAGCATTGCCTTTGAGCTGAAACTGTGGAATAACACCAGCCTGCAGAGCTTGCTTAATAAACTCAACCAAACGCACCCTATATCAATATTAATATGAAGATTATTATGAACCTATTACGACATACAACGCTAATACACGGACAACGAAAACACAGAAACAACATTTTGTCATTTCAAAATGGGGCTAAAGTGTGTACTTCATGGATTCCCGAATGGCGGATCTGCTCATATTCTCGCGCATGCGTCGTGGAGACACACACGGAAGACAAGAGCAAGCTGGATAAAGGTGTTATTTTGATTTTTTTTTGCACACAAAAACTATTGTCGTCGCATCGTAAGATTATTGTAGAGTCACTGTGGTGAGATGGACTTTGTAACGATGTTTTTAGTGCCTTTTATGGGTCTTGTGAGTGTAAATGTACTGAATGCCAATGGAGGCCTATCTGAAGCCTTTCTCAGCATCAGCTTTACACTAAAATATCTTCATTTGTGTCTGAAGATGAACGGAGGTCTGACGGGTGTCCAACCACATGAGACTCAGTCATTAATGACACAATTTACATTTTTGGGTGAACTAACCCTTTAAGAACCACTTCTCCTGGTTCAGAGCTCGGTGGGAAAGGGGCATCTCCGCCCATGCCTATTGACTGACTATAAAATGGTCAAGGTTACAACAGGAAAATTGCTAAATGAGTAAAATAGTTCACCTCTTGACGCTGTGGCTCCTCCTTCAGGTGGTCTTGGCTTTCCAGAGCGGATGGCAAATATCCTCCCGTCATTGGTCCTAATGTATGTGCCTGCAGCGCCAATGACAGAATATGAAGCAAATAACCCTTACCAACAGTACAGTGTAGTCAACGCTCTCAACAGTTCTCTAAAACTGAGGTACCTTTGGATCCTCGGATAACGTGAATACTCTCCCCAGCACCGATTCGGGCTTGGACATCTGTGCTGCTGTTGGACCCTGGGATCACAATATCTGCGGAGCAAAGAAACTAGTGTTAGGCCGATATTTGTGATTTTTAAGTGTATCGGCTGATATAAGGCTGCTGTGTTCGCCGATATTTGTGATTTTTACGTGTATCGGCTGATATAAGGCTGCTGTGTTCGCCGATATTTGTGATTTTTAAGTGTATCGGCTGATATAAGGCTGCTGCGTTCGCCGATATTTGTGATTTTTACGTGTATCGGCTGATATAAGGCTGCTGTGGTCGCCGATATTTGCGATTTTTATGTGTATCGGCCGATATAAGGCTGCTGCGTTCGCCGATATTTGTGATTTTTAAGTGTATCGGCTGATATAAGGCTGCTGCATTCGGCGATATTTGCGATTTTTATGTGTATCGGCTGATATAAGGCTGCTGGGTTCGCCGATATTTGTGATTTTTAAGTGTATCGGCTGATATAAGGCTGCTGTGGTCGCCGATATTTGTGATTTTTAAGTGTATCGGCTGATATAAGGCTGCTGTGGTCGCCGATATTTGTGATTTTTAAGTGTATCGGCTGATATAAGGCTGCTGTGGTCGCCGATATTTGCGATTTTTATGTGTATCGGCCGATATAAGGCTGCTGCGTTCGCCGATATTTGTGATTTTTAAGTGTATCGGCTGATATAAGGCTGCTGTGTTCGCCGATATTTGTGATTTTTATGTGTATCGGCCGATATAAGGCTGTTGCATTCGCCGATATTTGTGATTTTTAAGTGTATCGGCTGATATAAGGCTGCTGTGTTCGCCGATATTTGTGATTTTTACGTGTATCGGCCGATATAAGGCTGCTGCGTTCGCCGATATTTGTGATTTTTACGTGTATCGGCCGATATAAGGCTGCTGGGTTCGCCGATATTTGTGATTTTTACGTGTATCGGCTAGGCTTGCTACGATAGTCGAGGTGTTGCCGGTGTTACCGGTGTCCAGACTCAACACCGGTTACATCACTTGCCCACCGTGGCACCGCCCACCGTCTTTTTGATTTTTTTATAGTAATAAAATAATTTAGTTCAGTTAGAGAACAGACAATACAAATAAAAACTGAACGTATCTGCTTAATAAAGCAGGATCCGACTGTGAGTCTCGGCAGCGGCAGGAGTCATTCATCAGATTTAAGAGTGAGGAGCTGACTGAGATGACCGCGGAAGATTTGGTTTCAAAGCGAAACGTAAAAGCGCCTATTTAAGGGAGTTTGTCATTTGTTTTGTTGTTGTGTTTTTCATTAAAAATAATAGACTAATGAACCCATAATTCAAGCAACCCGCAGCCAAATTGGCGCTAATTCAAAACCGAAAGTTAAATGTGCACGGCCGCACAGAGAGCGCATTGTTTACTTTTGCCTGGCTCCGCAGTGCGAGCCTCCGCTACGCTGACTGCGCGCATTTATTTTTGCCGCGCGCACCCTCGCGCTCGTCGAGTATAAACGAGGCTTTACGGACGAACTGTTATTCATTCATGGCGTGCATCTCAATCATAGACTGATCAATGCTTGATCAGTGCCCTGACTACTGAACTAGGAACTGATTGAGACGCACCCATGGCCTCACAGAGCGCGCATTTACAGACGAGCTGTCATTCACGGTGTGTGAATACGCAACACTGGCGCGTTTTCAGTTCAGAGCGGTCGTGTGCATGTTACTTTCGGTTAGATAGAATTAGTGATTTAAAAGCCTCCGCCGGTGATACCGGTATTACCGGTGTTGTCACACATCAATTAACCGGTGGGAAAATTTCCTCACCGTCACATCCCTAGTATCGGTTGATATAAGGCTGCTGGGTTCGCCGATATTTGTGATTTTTACGTGTATCGGCTGATATAAGGCTGCTGTGGTCGCCGATATTTGTGATTTTTAAGTGTATCGGCTGATATAAGGCTGCTGGGTTCGCCGATATTTGTGATTTTTAAGTGTATCGGCTGATATAAGGCTGCTGCGTTCGCTGATATTTGTGATTTTTACGTGTATCGGCCGATATAAGGCTGCTGGGTTCGCCGATATTTGTGATTTTTACGTGTATCGGCTGATATAAGGCTGCTGTGGTCGCCGATATTTGTGATTTTTACGTGTATCTGCCGATATAAGGCTGCTGGGTTCGCCGATATTTGTGATTTTTAAGTGTATCGGCTGATATAAGGCTGCTGCGTTCGCTGATATTTGTGATTTTTACGTGTATCGGCCGATATAAGGCTGCTGGGTTCGCCGATATTTGTGATTTTTACGTGTATCGGCTGATATAAGGCTGCTGTGGTCGCCGATATTTGTGATTTTTACGTGTATCGGCCGATATAAGGCTGCTGGGTTCGCCGATATTTGTGATTTTTACGTGTATCGGCTGATATAAGGCTGCTGTGTTCGCCGATATTTGTGATTTTTACGTGTATCGGCTGATATAAGGCTGCTGTGTTCGCCGATATTTGTGATTTTTACGTGTATCGGCTGATATAAGGCTGCTGCGTTCGCCGATATTTGTGATTTTTAAGTGTATCGGCCGATATAAGGCTGCTGTGTTCGCCGATATTTGTGATTTTTAAGTGTATCGGCCGATATAAGGCTGCTGTGTTCGCCGATATTTGTGATTTTTACGTGTATCGGCTGATATAAGGCTGCTGCGTTCGCCGATATTTGTGATTTTTACGTGTATCGGCCGATATAAGGCTGCTGCGTTCGCCGATATTTGTGATTTTTACGTGTATCGGCCGATATAAGGCTGCTGCGTTCGCCGATATTTGTGATTTTTACGTGTATCGGCTGATATAAGGCTGCTGGGTTCGCCGATATTTGTGATTTTTAAGTGTATCGGCTGATATAAGGCTGCTGGGTTCGCCGATATTTGTGATTTTTACGTGTATCGGCTGATATAAGGCTGCTGTGGTCGCCGATATTTGTGATTTTTACGTGTATCGGCCGATATAAGGCTGCTGGGTTCGGCGATATTTGTGATTTTTACGTGTATCGGCTGATATAAGGCTGCTGGGTTCGCCGATATTTGTGATTTTTAAGTGTATCGGCTGATATAAGGCTGCTGGGTTCGCCGATATTTGTGATTTTTACGTGTATCGGCTGATATAAGGCTGCTGTGGTCGCCGATATTTGTGATTTTTAAGTGTATCGGCTGATATAAGGCTGCTGCGTTCGCCGATATTTGTGATTTTTAAGTGTATCGGCTGATATAAGGCTGCTGTGTTCGCCGATATTTGTGATTTTTAAGTGTATCGGCTGATATAAGGCTGCTGGGTTCGCCGATATTTGTGATTTTTACGTGTATCGGCTGATATAAGGCTGCTGTGTTCGCCGATATTTGTGATTTTTACGTGTATCGGCTGATATAAGGCTGCTGCGTTCGCCGATATTTGTGATTTTTACGTGTATCGGCTGATATAAGGCTGCTGTGTTCGCCGATATTTGTGATTTTTAAGTGTATCGGCTGATATAAGGCTGCTGTGTTCGCCGATATTTGTGATTTTTAAGTGTATCGGCTGATATAAGGCTGCTGGGTTCGCCGATATTTGTGATTTTTACGTGTATCGGCTGATATAAGGCTGCTGTGTTCGCCGATATTTGTGATTTTTACGTGTATCGGCTGATATAAGGCTGCTGCGTTCGCCGATATTTGTGATTTTTACGTGTATCGGCTGATATAAGGCTGCTGCGTTCGCCGATATTTGTGATTTTTACGTGTATCGGCTGATATAAGGCTGCTGTGTTCGCCGATATTTGTGATTTTTACGTGTATCGGCTGATACAAGAGATTAAGTGAAGTGCACCTACACTCTAAACAATGCTGGGTTAAAAATAACCCAAGTTGGGTTGAAAATGGACTAACCCAGCAATTGGGTTGTTTTAACCCAGCGATTGGGTTGTTTTAAGCAAACATTTAACTCAACCGCTGGGTCAAAACAACCCAATTGCTGGGTTAGTCCATATTCAACCCAACTTGGGTTATTTTTAACCCAGCATTTTTTAGAGTGTAAGCATTAAATGACTAGATTGTAAATAGTTTTAAATGAAGTATAGTACAGTCAGTGTGCACTTTATTATGCTGCTCGCTTGTTGATACTGTGTGCAATAGTGTCATTATTTTATTTATGCTTAAATATTTATTTTCAGAATTTATTTTCACCACTGAACTCTTTTTTCCCTTGTTCTACCTCACCTGTTTTTACTATTTGTTAAATATAGTTTTTTTTTGTTCAATAAATGTTCCTTTTTGTAAATTTTAAATTATTATCATGATCATTGTGTCATTTTTATGTGTAAATTGAGGGAGCAAAAGCAGTATCGGCTCCAAATATCGGCAAAAAAAAATCGGTATCGGCACTAAAAAATCCATATCGGTCGATCCCTAAAAGAAACCATGAAGAACCGGACCTGAGAGAGCCCAAACCCATCATGCACTGCGAGTGAAAGGTCTGTACCAGTGGTGGTGACCACACGCTGGACGTAAACGCCGGCCTTTTGCAGGTAGTTGACTGGGAATCCTGCGCTGGAACTGGGAATGCCCATGGGCACCTGTCGGGGCATCATGGGAATGGGCGTGGACTGAACCGGCCTCACGCTTGCCACTGGTTTCTCTTCTAAATGAGGGGGTGGCCGCCTGACAAAAGAATGTTTGGGTAAGCATTTGAGACTCAAACATAACAGAGCATCTCTACATTGAGGACTTCCTGTTTTGGACCCACCAGTTCCTCTGGCTGAAGGCGGGGATATTAGTGAGTCTCTGGTCGCTCGCCGGGTAGTAATGTGCGTAAGATGGCCGCTGATACGGCACAGACGCCCGCTTCTCATCCTCATAGCTCTTCTTGGCCGCTCTCTTTTCGGCTTTGGTCAGTTTTAAGTCCTTGCGGTCCATCAGGAGAGACTCGTGATGGAACGGTTGCTGGTGTGGAAAACAGAGAGATATTAGTACAGGAGAGACATCAGCACAATATAATCCATATTCATGAGATAAGCCTAGACCAAAGGTGTCCAAACTTTTTTAAAAAGGAGGCCGGATTCGATGTTGTGGACATACCCGGGGACCGGCCCCTTTTCTATTATATATATATTAGGGCTGTCAAAAGATTAATCGCGATTAATCGCATCCAAAATAAAAGTTTGTGTTTACATAATATATGTGTGTGTGTGTACTCTGTTAATTATTATTTATATATAAATACACACACATTCATGTATATATTTAAGAAATATTTGCATGTATATACTATATATACACATTTATATAATCTATAATATATATAAATATAAAAGTTTTATATATAAAAATAATATTTTTTTCTAAGATATATACATGCTTGTGTGTGTATTTACGAGCGATACTGCTGCCGATTTTCTTGAGCCGATATTTGGAGCCGATACTGCTTTAACTCCCTCAATTTACATCATAAAAATGACACAATGATCAGGATGATAATTTAAAATTAAAAAAAGGAACATTTATTGAACTAAAAAAAACTATATTTAACAAATAGTAAAAACAGGTGAGGTAGAACAAGAAAAATAAGAGTTCAGTGGTGAAACTAAATTCTGAAAATAAATATTTAAGCATAAATAAAATAATGACACTATTGCACACAGTATCAACAAGCGAGCAGCATAATAAAGTGCACACTGACTGCACTATACTTCATTTAAAACTATTTACAACCTAGTCATTTAATGCTTAGGTGCACTTAACTTAATCTCTTGAAAAAAATATCGGCGAACGCAGCAGCCGATGCCGATACATGTGAAAATCGCAAATATCGGCCCGATATATCGGTCTAACACTAGTTTGAAATTCATCCCCAGGCCGGACTTTGGACACCCCTGGCCTAGACCATAGTAGTTATTTTGCCAGAACTGAAATAAATGGCCGCAAATCAATTAATATTCATGAGCTAAACATTCACACAGTTCGTCACAGGATATATTTTGGAATAGTCACGTTTTAAAACTATTAAAGCAGACTGAGACAAATCACCTTGGTTAAGAGGTCTGGGTAAAACAGACAGGCTTGCTTAATGACGATTTCCATCTCCTCACTAGGGACCAGCTCTGATTGGCTGGTATCAGGCTCCTCCTCTACAAAGTGCAACAGCGACTCCACTTCCTTCCGTGTGAAGGTGAGGACAGGGTTCAAATCGTCCACTACTCGATCTGGCCAAAACACACAATCATAAACGTCAGAACGGGTCAAAAGCGCGAGACTCAGAGCACAGGCCCCGCCCGCTCTCACCTGACATGCCCTGCTTGGACACCTGGCGGTCGTAGATCTTCTTCTCCAGGGTGAAGTCGCACACCAGCCGGTAGATGTGGCACGGCTTGTGCTGGCCGTAGCGATACACGCGACAGACGGCCTGGGCATCGTGGCACGGGTTCCAGGAGGCGTCGAAAACCACCACGCGGTTGGCCCCGATCAGATTGACCCCCAAGCAGCCGGCCCTGCGAACACAGCAGCCTGTTAGTCCCGCCCTCGTCATAGAGACGGAGCGTATTTAGGCCACGCCCACACCGGGGGGGAACCAATCCAACGCTCTCCATTGACTGTGCATTGTGTGAAGCGGCTCCTTGTCATTTCGGACTTATAACAAAAAACAGAACAATGTCTAAAAGCTGATATGAGACAAAGTGTACAGCAAACAAGCTAAACAACAGAAATACGCTTTCATAAGCTGTCGACCCAAAAAAACGAGAGTTTAAGGAGACAAAAGTGCACAAAGGCAGTAAAACGTGTCGCTTCAGCTGAAGAATGGGGACATTTTGGGATCCTGACACTCAGTGTGTCTCAGTGTGTGTGTGTGTGCAGTAAATATTAGGGATGCCACAATACTCAATATAATATTGAACCATTCGGTACGGCACTCAATTCGCTCACTCGGTTCAATACGCGCTTGTGAATTGCGTTTTTTTCGGTTTCGCATTTAATTAATTATTTTTCTACAAATTCTATAATTTGCCTCCATCCCAATACTGAACAACGACATACATTCACATCACAGGTCAGTGGTGGAGTTACACTCACAGGACACTATAGTTATTCACAATCACCAAAGCTCATTATTTGCGTGTGTTTTAAAGGCTTGCCGGCTCATTCGCGTGCGCGGTTTAACATGTGCTTTTCCGAGCGCGCGCACTAAACGCCTGTCGAACACGTGATTACTGGACTAAGTCGTCGTCTTACTGCGCTAATACTGTCAAATACACACAAGGTTAACATAAACACAGTCGGTTATGTCTAAAGTGAAAGTAAAATCGTGTGTGTGTATATTAGATGTGTGCAGGTCTTTAATTGACAGCGGCGCAGCCTATAGTGAACACGCCGTCCTTAAAGGGACAGTTCACCTCTAAAATCATGTCATTATTTACTCACTCTAATGTTGTTCCAAACCTGTATTCATTTCTCCATGACAGAATTTTCACTCACTGCTCTTCACTGAAAAACTTAATAAGAATCAGTGTATATTTTATAGTGAAGTGTTTTATTTTTACATTTATTCATTCAATTTCATACTTTAATGCTGCTGTACAGCTCTGAGCTGCCAGTGTAAATCTATATATATATATTTATTTTATATTATACTATACACTGGAATGTGTACAAGGGTTTTTTTAAGTAAAGTTTTAAGTTTAAGTAAGGTTTTTCAATTATTTTAAGTAAAATAAAGAAAGAGTATTGCAATAAAAAAAACTTTATTTTTTCTCTTTAACCTCTTGCTGTTCCTGTCGCTTAAGAATAGAATAACAAAACATTTTATGTGACAAGCCATCAGAACCGAACCGAAAACCGTGGTTAAAAACCGAGGTGTGTGTTGAACCGTGGACTAACTGTGGTGTTGCGCGTGAGATGGTGGTCCAGTGGGTTAAACCACTGAACTGGTATGCAGAATGTTGCTGGTTCGATCCCAGTGGTCTCCAGCAGTGTGTCCTTGAGCAAGGCACTTTACTGCATGTTGCTCCAGGGGATTGTCCCTGTAATACTGGCACTGTAAGTCGCTTTGGATAAAAGCGTCTGCCAAATGCATAAATATATGTTGCATCCCTAGTAAATATGTTGTCACTGTTAAGTCAAATATATTTAAGTTTTATATGTGATATTTCCTGTCTCTGATGACGTTCTCCTCTAGTGTGTGTAGTTCTCAGTGTAATATAACGTGTCTCAATCCACTTTTTTGTCCTTAAACGCTCGTTTTTTTGGGTCAATAGCTTATAAACACGTCTGTGTTTTTGGTTGTGGGTTTTGTTTAGTTTGTTTGCTGTACATTTTGTCTCATATCAGCTTTTAGACATTGTTCAGTTTGTTGTTATAAGTCAGAAATGACAAGGATGCAGCTCACGCAATGCAAAGTCAATGGAGAGCGTTGGATTGTTTCCCCCCCGGTGGGCGTGGCCTTCAGATTATGATGCGTGTCGCTCTGTCTCGTCATGTGATGTGGCGTGATGTCACGCGTGTTCTTCACCTGGTGGACAGAAGGAAGACCCAGGCCTGGTTGTTGGCCGGGTCGTTGAACTGGTTGATGAGTCTTTCTCTCTCTGAAGCTGATGTGCTCCCATCCAACCCTGCAGAGCGAAGAACACACACTCTATAACACACACTCTATAACACAACACACGCTCTATAACACAACACACGCTCTATAACACACGCTCTATAACACACGCTCTATAACACACGCTCTATAACACACGCTCTATAACACACGCTCTATAACACACGCTCTATAACACAACACACACTCTATAACACAACACACACTCTATAACACAACACACACTCTCTAAAACGCACACTCTCTAAAACGCACACTCTCTAAAACACACACTCTCTAAAACACACACTCTCTAAAACACACACTCTATAACACACACACTCTATAACACACACACACTCTATAACACAACACACACTCTCTAAAACACACACTCTCTAAAACACACACTCTCTAAAACACACACTCTCTAAAACACACACTCTCTAAAACACACACTCTCTAAAACACACACTCTCTAAAACACACGCTCTATAACACACGCTCTATAACACACGCTCTATAACACACGCTCTATAACACACGCTCTATAACACACGCTCTATAACACACGCTCTATAACACACGCTCTATAACACACGCTCTATAACACACGCTCTATAACACACGCTCTATAACACACGCTCTATAACACACGCTCTATAACACAACACACACTCTATAACACAACACACACTCTATAACACAACACACACTCTCTAAAACGCACACTCTCTAAAACGCACACTCTCTAAAACACACACTCTCTAAAACACACACTCTCTAAAACACACACTCTATAACACACACACTCTATAACACACACACACTCTATAACACAACACACACTCTCTAAAACACACACTCTCTAAAACACACACTCTCTAAAACACACACTCTCTAAAACACACACTCTCTAAAACACACGCTCTATAACACACGCTCTATAACACACGCTCTATAACACACGCTCTATAACACACGCTCTATAACACACGCTCTATAACACACGCTCTATAACACACGCTCTATAACACACGCTCTATAACACACGCTCTATAACACACGCTCTATAACACACGCTCTATAACACACGCTCTATAACACAACACACACTCTATAACACAACACACACTCTATAACACAACACACACTCTATAACACAACACACACTCTATAACACAACACACTCTCTAAAACACACACTCTCTAAAACACACACTCTCTAAAACACACACTCTCTAAAACACACACTCTCTAAAACACACACTCTCTAAAACACACACTCTCTAAAACACACACTCTCTAAAACACACGCTCTATAACACACGCTCTATAACACACGCTCTATAACACACGCTCTATAACACACGCTCTATAACACACGCTCTATAACACACGCTCTATAACACACGCTCTATAACACACGCTCTATAACACAACACACACTCTATAACACAACACACACTCTATAACACAACACACACTCTATAACACAACACACACTCTCTAAAACACACACTCTCTAAAACACACACTCTCTAAAACACACACTCTCTAAAACACACACTCTCTAAAACACACACTCTATAACACACACACTCTATAACACACACACACTCTATAACACAACACACACTCTCTAAAACACACACTCTCTAAAACACACACTCTCTAAAACACACACTCTCTAAAACACACACTCTATAACACACACACACTCTATAACACACACACACTCTCTAAAACACACACTCTCTAAAACACACACTCTATAACACACACACACTCTCTAAAACACACACTCTCTAAAACACACACTCTCTAAAACACACACTCTAAAACACACACTCTCTAAAACACACACTCTATAACACACACTCTATAACACACACACACTCTCTAAAACACACACTCTCTAAAACACACACTCTCTAAAACACACACTCTCTAAAACACACACTCTCTAAAACACACACTCTATAACACACACACACTCTATAACACACACACACTCTCTAAAACACACACTCTCTAAAACACACACTCTCTAAAACACACACTCTCTAAAACACACACTCTATAACACACACTCTATAACACACACACACTCTCTAAAACACACACTCTCTAAAACACACACTCTCTAAAACACACACTCTCTAAAACACACACTCTCTAAAACACACACTCTCTAAAACACACACTCTATAACACACACTCTATAACACACACACACTCTCTAAAACACACACTCTCTAAAACACACACTCTATAACACACACTCTATAACACACACACTCTATAACACACACACTCTATAACACACACACACTCTATAACACACACACACACTCTATAACACAACACACACTCTATAACACAACACACACTCTATAACACAACACACACTCTAACACAACACACACTCTCTAAAACACACACTCTCTAAAACACACACTCTCTAAAACACACACTCTCTAAAACACACACACACTCTATAACACACACACACTCTATAACACACACACACTCTATAACACACACACACTCTATAACACACACACACACTCTGTAACACACACTCTATAACACACACTCTATAACACACACTCTATAACACACACTCTAAAAAACAACAAAGCTCAGAAATTAAAATATCCACAACCAGTCAAAAGTTTTTTTAAAAGTAGTCTGTTAATCTCACCTTTGATCCAAAATACAGTAATATTGTGAAATATTTTTACAATTTAAAATAACTTTCTTCTAAGTGAATATATTTTAAAATGCAATTGATTTCTGTGATTCAAAGCTGAATTTATCATCAGATGAGAAATCATTCTAATATGATGATTTGAGCTCAAGACACATTTATGATTATTATCAGTGTTTTTTCAGGATTATTTAATGAATATAAAGTTCAAAAGAACAGCATTTATCTGAAATATTTTAGCTTTTGCAACATTATTAATGTCTTTACTGTCACTTGATCAATTTAATGCAACCTTGATTAATAAATGTATTCATTTCTTTAAGTTCTTTCCCCCCCAAAATAAAATAATAATAATTCTTACCGACCCAAAACTGTTGAACGGTGGTACAAAGCTTCATATTTCAGATAAATACTGTTCTTTTGAACTTTATATTCATTAAATAATCCTGAAAAAAACACTGATAATAATCATAAATGTGTGTTGAGCTCACGTCATCATATTAGAATGATTTCTGAATGATCATGTGACACTAATGATGATAAATTCAGCTTTGAATCACAGAAATAAATTGCATTTTAAAATATATTCACATAGAATTAAAAGATAAATTAAATTAATGTTTTATGTGTTCATTTGATTACCAGAAAATACACAGCACAGAATTAGTGGGAAATCTTTTCATAGAAATTAAATTGAATTCATAAAAACAACCATATAATTAATTAAGTAGCCTACAATTTACTGGTAAATATTACAGTAAACAAACATCACGGACGATGGCAGACAGACCATAATGTCAAAAACACTTCTATAAATTACATACGGTTTCTTTACGGTTATTGATGTATCACTAAAGTACAGAAAAAAGGTTAAAATGTGAATGCTGGGACTATTTTCAGCCGCTGCGTAATATCATATCAAGAGAGATGCTAACGGTCTAATCAGATTCAATGATCTATGCTAAGCTAAGCTAACAGTGCAGACCCGGAGATCGGCTGAATGGAAACTCAACTGTTTAACTCTAGGGGAGACGGAGAATGAGCAAAAATAGTGGCGTGTTCCTTTAAAATTGTAGTAATTTTGTTGTGTTTTTGCCATTTTTTAATTGTTTTAAAAAATATATACATCTATACAGTTATTCTTTTTTTAGTTTTAGTTATTTCTAGGGCTGTCAAAAGATTAATCGCGATTAATCGCATCCAAAATAAAAGTTTGTGTTTACATAATATATGTGTGTGTACTCTGTTAATTATTATTTATATATAAATACACACACAAGCATGTATATATTTAAGAAATGTTTTTAATTTTTATATATAAAACATTTATATTTATATATATTATATATTATATAAATGTATATACATGCAAATATTTCTTAAATATATACATGCTTGTGTGTGTATTTATATATAAATAATAATTAACAGAGTACACACACATATATTATGTAAACACAAACTTTTATTTTGGATGCGATTAATCGCGATTAATCTTTTGACAGCCCTAATATTTATATATATATATATATATTTATTATGTTCTTGAGAGGTAAGTCGCGTATAATTCACATTTAATTGCATTCAGAAATAAAGCGAAATGTTATAATGTACTAAAGATACTTATTTTAAAATATAAATTGTTGTAACAAATACTAAATAATAGTTTTTGTGCTTAATTGTCTTAAATAATTGTAGAAAATAAATTATTATACCAATAGTAATTATATATTAATAATAATAATTATAGAAAATAAATAAGAAATAGTCTATTTTTAAGACCAATCAATTATTTATTATTATTATTATTTAAATTTAATCGCGATTAATCTTTTGACAGCCCTAGTTATTTTAGTACTTCAAACTAAATTAAAAAATATTACCCTGTCAAACTAGCTGAAACCAGTTTGTTTAATTTTAGCTAGCGCTAATAACCCCAGGCGTTTGCCGACTCACTGTAGTAATTGATGTTCCGGATCCAGTTGTGCGTCCCCGTCTCTGTTTGGATCGGCATGGGCCGCCGACTCAGGAAATCTTCGATAACCGTGAGCGTTGATAAACTCTGACTGTAGGAATAACACACAGATAAACGAACCAGTGTGAGCGTTGGCGTTAGCATGAAGCAGCACCTGAAGGTTCCTGAGGTTTCCCACCTGAACACCAGTATCTTATCTCCTCGGCTGACGCTGTCGTCAATCAGGTGGAAAAGCAGAACCATCTTGGCCGAGTTCTCCAGAACACCCGTCTGGTAGTTGCTCATGATGTCTTTCGCCTAAAACGAATCATATTCATGAGCTCATTAACATACAACCATCAACATTTACATATGAACTGCTCCCACGTGCATAATTGAGCCTTGGCTCCTATTGAAACAATTAGATTTCTTATTATTCCGCCTTTAAAGGGTTAGTTCAGCCAAAAATGTAAATTGTGTCATTAATGACTGAGGCTCATGTGGTTGGACACCCGTCAGACCTCCGTTCATCTTCAGACACAAATGAAGATATTTTAGTGTAAATCTGATGCTCTGAAAGGCCTCCATTGGCTCAACTTTACACTCTCAAGACCCTTAAAAGACACTAAAGACTAAAGTTACAAAGTCCATCTCACTACAGTGGTTCTACAATAACTTTATGAAGACGAGAATAGTTTCTGTGCGCAAAAAAACCCTAAATAACGACTTATATAGTGATGACGATTTCAAAACACGGCCTCATGAAGCTTCGAAGTGTTATGAATCAGTGAGTCGATTCAGCGGTTTGGAGCGTTATGAATCAGTGAGTCGATTCAGCGGTTTGGAGCGTTATGAATCAGTGAGTCGATTCAGCGGTTCAGAGCGTTATGAATCAGTGAGTCGATTCAGCGGTTTGGAGCGTTATGAATCAGTGAGTCGATTCAGCGGTTTGGAGCGTTATGAATCAGTGAGTCGATTCAGCGGTTTGGAGCGTTATGAATCAGTGAGTCGATTCAGCAGTTTGGAGCGTTATGAATCAGTGAGTCGATTCAGCGGTTTGGAGCGTTATGAATCAGTGAGTCGATTCAGCGGTTTGGAGCGTTATGAATCAGTGAGTCGATTCAGCGGTTTGGAGCGTTATGAATCAGTGAGTCGATTCAGCGGTTTGGAGCGTTATGAATCAGTGAGTCGATTCAGCAGTTCAGAGCATTATGAATCAGTGAGTCGATTCAGTGGTTTGGAGCGTTATGAATCAGTGAGTCGATTCAGCGGTTTGGAGCGTTATGAATCAGTGAGTCGATTCAGCGGTTCAGATCGCGTGTCAAACCGCCAAACTGCTGAAATTTGGCGATTCAAACCACTGAATCGACTCACTGATTCATAATGCTCTGAACTGCTGAATCGACTCACTGATTCATAACGCTCTGAACCGCTGAATCGACTCACTGATTCATAACGCTTTGAAGCTTCATGAGGCCGTGTTTTGAAATCGTCATCACTATATAAGTCGTTATTTAGGGTTTTTTTGCGCACAGAAACTATTCTCGTCTTCATAAAGTTATTGTAGAGCCGCTGTAGTGAGATGGACTTTGTAACTTTAGTCTTTAGTGTCTTTTAAGGGTCTTGAGAGTGTAAAGTTGAGCCAATGGAGGCCTTTCAGAGCATCAGATTTACACTAAAATATCTTCATTTGTGTCTGAAGATGAACGGAGGTCTGACGGGTGTCCAACCACATGAGGCTCAGTCATTAATGACACAATTTACATTTTTGGGTGAACTAACCCTTTAAAGTCTATGGCAGCCCGTAGAACCGTTTGTGGGAAAGTTATGAAATCTGGCACACTGATAGAGGACTGGCCCAACATTAACCACACCAATTTTGGAGTCTCTAACTCAATCCCTCTAGCGCCACCACCTGTCCAAAGTTTTACTCATGTTTACGATTGCACCCTATGACGCTATTTCCCGCCATTTTGAATTTTCCGAAAAACCTACTTTTTCGAACTCGTCCTAGGCCGTTGCTCTGATTTTCACTAAAATTGAACCAGATCGTCTTCAGACGGTGCTGACAAAAAGTTATGAAATTCAAGTTGATTCGTCAAATCGTTTTCGATAAACGCGCAAACAAATTTTACCTAGCTGTTGCGAAAATACACTTAAGGCTACATCTCTGCGACGCTTTATCGTATTCAAACCAAACTTGGTACATGTCATCACAAGCATGACCTGAGGCAACATGCAGCGTTTCGGCGCAGCGCCACCTACTGGTACGGAGATGCGAAAAATGGCTATTTTTGCTTATAACTTCTGAACCGTTTGTCCAAAAATCATTGATATCCAATTTTACCATATCTATGGAAGGATATCGCGGACAAATTTCAAAAGGAATTGCAAATGGTATTTGCAATTGCGTTTTCAATTTGTGGACGCATAATATGTGACACAATCCAAACGCAATTGCAAATCGCGCATTACCATTTGCATTTTCGTTTACGCAAACGCACAACGACTGCCAAATTTCAAATGGAAAAGCAAAGTCTGTTTGCAATTGCATTTCCAATGTCTTGCAAGTTATGACCCTGCCATTTTGGAATAGCAATAGAAAATCACCTATTTGCTCTTTCATTTCCTTCGTGTCCTGCCACAACCTGCACAAAATTCAAATGGAATCGCAATCCTCTTTGCGTTTGCATTTCCGATGCCTAACACAGTCAACTGTCAATCAGGCTTGAGGGCGGGGTTTATTGATGTAGTCGGAAAGTAGGCCACGCCCTCAAGTGGTAGAAAACCAAGGACTTTTTCATCATTATTCATTCCTAAGAACATGGGGAGAAATATCCAATGTGTCTATTTAGCAAAAACAACAAAAAAGTCATAAAACTACTGTGTAGTTTTTTGCACTTCAAACAAAGCCAAATACCTGGAAATAGACTATTTATCACCTGCCAACCAAACAAAAAGAAACCAAAAGAAGACTGCTCTGGTTGCAAGCAAATTGTCAAGAAGCAATTAAGATAGGGATGCTTTAACCGTTGACCAAAAGTAAGAATTTTGACAGATTAATATACAGTTAAACGGTTTAAAATGTGTATATATATTTATTTATTTATTTATTTTTTTAAGGTTTTTATTTTTATTTAATTTTTTTGCTGCATGGTTAAAGCAAAATATGCTAAATTCGGTTTAAAAATCAGTTCAATATATAATATAGGCCTATAATCTTTTAAAATAGGCCTATCCTTTTATTGAACCTGGGGCAAAAAGACATTTTGAAAGATTTCACCAGATTTCACTTTCGGTTTTGCCGCGGAGATCCTTGTGATAAATAAATGTGTTGTATTTATGATAATCCGTGTAGATTTCAGTTGACGAAAATAAATAATAAAAGCGTGATAAGTCACAAAAGACAACTGAATTACTGACAGGATGCTGTGCGCGTGTTCCGAGCGCAACACGGACAAGCGTGCCCAAACGGCCAAATAAACACAGAAATAGGCTATATCAAAATGCCAAGTCGAGTATTCACATAAACACAGTAGATGTAAGCACTGCACACACACAAATTTATAACCGGACCTCAAAGTGAAAATTTTTAAATTAATCTGATGAGAATAAAATGCCGGTTCTTTAGCCTATAAGATTCAATCTGATTTAGTAGGCTAGTTTTTCGTTTTGTCATCTTAATGTATTAATTATTTAGAATAAGTGAGAAATAGGCTATTTAGTATTTATTTATTTTATGGTTTTTATTTAAATATTACTTTATTATATATTATTTCAGTTTTTCTCTGTTGTCAGAAACGCTGCAGGTGCGTGAAAATGTGTGTGAATCCAGGTTCTGTTGTTGAGCTGTTCTGTCAAATCTGTTAAATGTCAAAATAAAGATACAAATAGGCTATAGTTCAATGAATAGGAATAGGCTACATATGATGAAAATAATAATGTTGAATAAAATGAAATGAAGAAGAAAATCAGATCATCAGAGGAGGTAGGCTACGAAACGAACATGAACTGCGATTGAATGTCACTAATGTAGTTTTCTTTTCTTTTTTGATCGCTTGGCTCTTGAGCACAGAATCGTATGGACAACACAACTCACATCATGTCAAGTTTCTATAGATTTTCTGATTTTAACTCATCGTGATAATTTACTGTGTCGGGTGCAATATGATGATATTCGTCTGATATAGGCTATAGCCTACCGAATGCAGTCATGTCACTTTTCTTATTTGCTGTTTTTTTTCTGGTTGCAGGTGAACATACAATCAGTTCTGCATTTTGACTTTGTTTGAACTAAAGAGTTTAAACTAGTTTTTTATTACAAAAATAGCCAAATCCCCCGTTTTCCACCACTTGAGGGCGTGGCCTACTTTCCGACTACATCAATAAACCCCGCCCTCAAGCCTGATTGACAGTTGACTGTGTTAGGCATCGGAAATGCAAACGCAAAGAGGATTGCGATTCCATTTGAATTTTGTGCAGGTTGTGGCAGGACACGAAGGAAATGAAAGAGCAAATAGGTGATTTTCTATTGCTATTCCAAAATGGCAGGGTCATAACTTGCAAGACATTGGAAAAGCAATTGCAAACAGACTTTGCTTTTCCATTTGAAATTTGGCAGTCGTTGTGCGTTTGCCTAAACGAAAATGCAAATGGTAATGCGCGATTTGCAATTGCGTTTGGATTGTGTCACATATTATGCGTCCACAAATTGAAAACGCAATTGCAAATACCATTTGCAATTCCTTTTGAAAATTGTCCGCGATATCCTTCCATACATATCGGCCATTTTGAATTATGTGCTAAAATGCTGTATTTTATGAACACATGAACGGATTGTTACGAAACTCGGTATGGGTCATAAGCACGATGCCCTGAAGGAGCCTGAGAAGCTTCGAAACGGCGCCACCTAGTGGATAATTTTTTCATTTTCAAACGCTTATAACTTTGGGTGTGGTTGACTTATTTTCATGGGAGTAACTTTTTTTGTCTCCTGAATCCTTGCCGAGTCCAACGATACCAGATTTGCCAGGTTTCGGTGTATGGTTTGTGCAGCGTTGTAATTTAGCGCTTAAAAAACGTTAGCTGATATCTTCGAAACCGCTAGTCCGATCGAGACGAAACCAGCGTCAGAAGTTCGGAAACATAGGTCGATAGCTAAACGCTAATACACAAATGTCAAAATATTGATAGTAAGGGGGAGTAAAATCCAATCAAAGTCAGGTGTCAGTCATTTTTTACGTGTTTTTTCATATTAATGTCTATAACTCCAGAACAAAATGAGATATTTTAACTAAAATTGACACACACATGTATGTACTCACTCCGCAGACACATACAAAAATGGTGGGATTGTGCCTCTTGGTGGCGCTATAATAGAACAAAACATGATATTCCCATACACTACAGTGCATTTTTCAGCCTTTTGCCTAAAATCATCTTAAAATGTGTTTAATTGCTCATTGCTGCCGTTTATCTGACACTCACAGCCATTTTGGCATGTCTTGTCTTCTTATTTGCGCTTGGCCCCGGTATTGCTGCTTGCAGCTTTAATTATTATTGTTATCATCATTAGTAAATAAAGGCTTTACCCATTCATAGGTGATGACTTGGTTGGCCTTCTCCTGCAAGGGGTTCAGGGGGCCCATGGTCATCTTACTGTTGGCAGGGTCGGAAGACTTGCCCTTCATTCCCGGGGCGGAGCAGCGAGTCCCGCTGGAGTTGAGGTCATCCAGGTCAAGGTCCTGCTCATTGGCCAGATTCTCCTTCTGCAGAGCTTCGTACAGAACGTCCGGATGATTCCAGATCTACAGACACAAGATGTGAGCACATCGAGCACTACTCAACTCTCCAGGGTTCCCACTCTTCTTCAGCGATCATTTTCCAGGATATTTTACATTACTACAGTGAGAATAAAAGACAAGGATCACTCCTAAAGTAATACAATCGCTCTCTAAGTCTTTAACAGGCGCACAGTTTATTTGCCAAGACTTAACTATAAAATCAGTTTTTAATATGAGCTCTTAAATCATACATTATGACTAAGGAAGCTTGTTTCCGCCACAGAATTATAAAAAAAAAAGGGTAATTGCGACTTATCTTGCTATTCTGAATAATTTTTTTTTGCAATTGTGATTTTCTCGCAAAAAAAAACCTGTCTTTTTTCCCTCAAACTTTTGGACTATGTAAATTCTGAGAAGAGTAATAATTGCAAGATATAAACTCGATATTGCGAGAAAAAAAGTTTCGCAATTCTGACTATATCTCAAAATAATTCTGAGTGAGATGCCACCCCTATGGGCGTTGGTTATGGGGTTGAAAACATGCGGAACCGGCTCCTTTAGTCTATAGCCTCTGGCCAAACATCCTCCGATGACACAAAATGACGATATTTGCGTCATCGGAGGATTTCTTCCAGAAATAAAATGCATAATTCTCTCGTCTCAGGGGCATATGAGGGGGGAAAGTACCATAATTCCAATATACTATCGGGTTTCTACTGATACAAAGCCTAATGCTAAATCACTGAAGTTACCCTTTAACTTTAACCAGGACAACTACAAGATTTTCCAGGACATTTTACATTTTCTCTAACTTTCCATGTGTTTTCCAGGACTGGAAAATGTATCATACAATTTACTGGAGTGAGATGGACTTTGTAAGTGAGTCGATTCAGCGGTTTGGCGCGTTATGAATCAGTGAGTCAATTCAGCGGTTTGGCGCGTTATGAATCAGTGAGTCAATTCAGCGGTTTGGAGCGTTATGAATCAGTGAGTCGATTCAGCGGTTTGGAGCGTTATGAATCAGTGAGTCGATTCAGCGGTTTGGAGCGTTATGAATCAGTGAGTCCATTCAGCGGTTTGGAGCGTTATGAATCAGTGAGTCGATTCAGCGGTTTGGAGCGTTATGAATCAGTGAGTCGATTCAGCGGTTTGGAGCGTTATGAGTCAGTGAGTCGATTCAGCGGTTTGGAGCGTTATGAATCAGTGAGTCGATTCAGCGGTTTGGAGCGTTATGAGTCAGTGAGTCGATTCAGCGGTTTGGAGTGTTATGAGTCAGTGAGTCGATTCAGCGGTTTGGAGCGTTATGAATCAGTGAGTCGATTCAGCGGTTTGGAGCGTTATGAGTCAGTGAGTCGATTCAGCGGTTTGGAGTGTTATGAGTCAGTGAGTTGATTCAGCGGTTTGGAGCGTTATGAGTCAGTGAGTCGATTCAGCGGTTTGGAGCGTTATGAATCAGTGAGTCGATTCAGCGGTTTGGAGCATTATGAGTCAGTGAGTCGATTCAGCGGTTTGGAGTGTTATGAGTCAGTGAGTCGATTCAGCGGTTTGGAGCGTTATGAATCAGTGAGTCGATTCAGCGGTTTGGAGCGTTATGAATCAGTGAGTCGATTCAGCGGTTTGGAGCGTTATGAGTCAGTGAGTCGATTCAGCGGTTTGGAGTGTTATGAGTCAGTGAGTTGATTCAGCGGTTTGGAGCGTTATGAATCAGTGAGTCGATTCAGCGGTTTGGAGCATTATGAGTCAATGAGTCGATTCAGCGGTTTGGAGTGTTATGAGTCAGTGAGTCGATTCAGCGGTTTGGAGCGTTATGAGTCAGTGAGTCGATTCAGCGGTTTGGAGCGTTATGAATCAGTGAGTCGATTCAGCGGTTTGGAGCATTATGAATCAGTGAGTCGATTCAGCGGTTTGGAGCGTTATGAATCAGTGAGTCGATTCAGCGGTTTGGAGCGTTATGAGTCAGTGAGTCGATTCAGCGGTTTGGAGCGTTATGAATCAGTGAGTCGATTCTGATACAAAGCCTAATGCTAAATCACTGAAGTTACCCTTTAACTTTTTAAAAAATAATTTTCCAGGACAACAACAAGTTTTTCCAGGACATTTTACATTTTCTCTAACTTTCCATGTGTTTTCCAGGAGTGGAAAATGTATCATACATTTTCCAGGTTTTCCAGGACAAGTGGGAACCCTGACCAGCTGTGTGTGTGTGTGTGTGTGTGTGTGTGTGTGTGTGTGTGTGTGTGTGTGTGTGTGTGTGTGTGTGGTCTCCGCACCTTGCAGCAAACACAGAAAGCTTTAAGCGGGTTGAGGCCGAGCCATCCGGTGTTCCCGGCCTCCCGGAAGCGGTTCATGAACTCAGTGTAGAGCGCCCTCTGCAGGCGGGAGAGCCGCACCAGGATCACATGCTCCTCTTTCGGCGGCAGCTGTGTTTGGAGAACATCATGACCTCGTCTGGGAAGATGGAAAACAGATTCGCTTTAAGTTTAGTCCAACTCAAACTCAATCAGAGCCATAGCCTTGAGGCCAGCGCTGAGATATACACAACACAGGTTTATTCATCTCATGGTCCGCTCCTGATCCGGTGCTCCTATCGCTTCCGCTCTCGCCAATAAAAGAAAAACAAATATTATATTTTTTTTTAAAAAGTCAAATTTAACTTAAAACAACTTGTTGTTCTGTACCTAAACGTCCTTACTTGAGAAGCAAAAATTGTAGAAAATAAATGAATATTCTTATAAGCATAACAACAATATTATAAAAATATTGAATAATAATAAGGTAAATGTAAACAAATTCAATAAAAAGAACAAACATTATTATTATTTGTTCTTTTTATTTTTACATTCATTTTATCATTTACATTATTCTTCTTATTAAATATTTATTGTTATAGTGAATATTAATGTTTACATTTATTGGGAATTGTATTGATTACATTTATTCTTATAATGGATATTCATTTATATATAATTTACATATTATTAGATTATATGTAAATGAAAATCCATTACTATCAATAATAATAATAAATAATGTAAACAATAAATATTTAATAAAACACGTAAATACATATTGAATAACAAAATGCAATATTTATGAAGTTATTTACAAATTTAAGTAAATAGAAATAATAAATATTTAACAATAAATGTAAATATTAATTTTCTATTATAATAATGATGATAATAATAATCATAAATAAATAATTATAAAAACCCATTAAAACAACAAAACCTACAATAATAATTACAATAATATATAGACAATACTTTTTAAAATTATAACAATAACAATAATAAGTTAATAATAATAATACATTTACAATCAACAAACAATAATAAATACTTATTATTAATAACAACAACAATACATACTTAATAATAACAACTAATGCTGTCAAAATTATTAAATCACATCCAAAATAAAAGTTAATGTTTACAGAATATATGTGTGTGTGTGTGTGTGTGTGTGTGTGTGTGTGTGTGTGTGTGTGTGTATATATAAAAAATATACATATAAAAAATAAAAACATATATATATATATATATATAAATAAAAGTTAATGTTTGCATAATATGTGTGTGTGTGTGTGTGTGTGTGTGCGTGTGTGTGTGTATATATATATAAAAATATATAATTAAATAAATAA